>NW_025408164.1:27500-35000 GCF_905475395.1 Chrysoperla carnea
ACCAGGCATAGTTCACCATCTTTCGGGTCCCAGCGTGTACGCTCTAGGTGCGCCTCTATTATAATATAATCCGAAAACTAAATTATAATAATATAAGACGCCCTAGGAGTGCGATATTTAATACATAATATAAATATATCCTCCTTTTATCATTTATAAAAAAATATAAATAATATTTACTTTCATTGTGCCTTTGGGTTTCATAAAATTTATAAATATTTCGATGAAAAAATATTTTATTCCCAATGACTTGCGTACATGCTAGACTCCTTGGTCCGTGTTTCAAGACGGGTCCTGAAAGTACCCAAAGCTATATCGTCGCTGACAGATAAATTTTTAATAAAAAAAAATGAGCCAGTTCATTATCATACACCTACTGACAGTTAAATAGTATCATATAACGGCATAAAATCCGTATATATAATATGTTTTAATAAAAAAACCTATTTATACTCGTGGTGGATCTGAACGCGTTAATAACGCGACTCAATATCAATTTATAATTAATACCATCAAACAATTAATCAAGAAACATAGGCGTTTAACATACACAAAATATTATCAAAAAATAATATTGTACATTAATCAACGCACCAATGCCTATAGATTAATATTTAATGGGTCGCAACGTCCTACAAGATGAGAAGTGCATACCTCGTTATCATACAATTAACAATATACAGCAGTGCATATATTTTTACTAAAAATAAATTCCTAATAAAAATTTTTGTCACATGCTAGTACAAATTGGTTGATTAACGATAAAAAGTAAATGAATCTCATCTTTCGACCTTTCGGGTTTCTCAGGTTTACCCCTGAACGGTTTTACGTACTCTTTAACTCTCTCTTCAAAGTTCTTTTCAACTTTCCCTCACGGTACTTGTTCGCTATCGGTCTCGTGGTAATATTTAGCCTTAGATGGAGTTTACCACCCACTTAGAGCTGCACTCTCAAGCAACCCGACTCTAAGGAAAGATTCACCTATCATCAATAATAATCACTACGGGCCTGGCACCCTCTATGGGTATATGGCCCCATTCAAGATGGACTTGGATGTATTATATAACAATAGGTTTATATTGAATCTTCCTAAACACTACATTCCCCAAGTGTCTGTTTATCAGCCACGGGGTTCAGTGCTGGGCTTATCCCTGTTCGCTCGCCGCTACTAAGGGAATCCTAGTTAGTTTCTTTTCCTCCGCTTAATAATATGCTTAAATTCAGCGGGTAATCTCACCTACTCTGAGGTCGTAAAAGTTTTTAGAAGTATTAAAACAAAAATTTTTTTTATATATTATGTTTTTGTTATATTTTATAAGTAAACAATTTTCTTAATTATTCATACTCAAATTTTTTTAATATTATTATATAATATTATTTTTATATTTATCTAAAGAGAAGAAAATAAAAAATAAATAATTATATATATTAATTTTTTTCGAGTATATTGAAAATTTTATTACAAATAAAATATTCCATAACAAAATATTAATATATAATATTTTTGTTTATTCTTCTTTATTTAATATTTTAAAAATATATTATTAATATCATTTATTATTAATATTATTATTAACATAAAGTTTTATAATATTATATATAAATGATAAAAAATAATATTGATATATTAATTTAAAAATGTCGACAAATAATAAAAAATATATAAATTTTAAATGCTATTAAAAACATTTTATATTTATTTTTTTCTTATATTTGGCGTAAAACATTCATATATAAATAATTTTACATTTCTTTTATAAAAATTTTATTTATCAATTTAATTAAATATGAAAAAATAAATTTTCTTTTTTAATTATTGATAAATTTCTTTTTCATAAAAAAAATTTTATGTAAAATAATCTTTTATTATATTAATATAATGTATACGACCCTCAGCCAGATGTGGTCCGGGAACAGTATCCAAGGACCGCAATGTGCGTTCGAAATGTCAATGTTCATGTGTCCTGCAGTTCACAAGTTGACGCGCAATTAGCTGCGTTCTTCATCGACCCACGAGCCAAGTGATCCACCGTCCAGGGTAATCTTTTTAAATTTTAAATGTAAGTATTATTATTAATAATAATCTTTATTTTTAATATAAAAAATAAAATTATTAATTTATATATCTTTATAAATTCTTTTAAAATAAAAAAATTTTTCTAGAATATAAATTATATATTTTATTTTAAATATATATATATATAAATTAAAGATATTATGGTATTAATAAATATATACATAACATTTTTGATATTTTTGTTAGTGCTAGCTAGATATAATAATTAATATTTGGTATATTTTATAGAAATGTATTTATTTTTTTTTTATAAATTATTTTCTACATAAAAATATATATAATATTAATATGGTACAAAACAAATGGGTTTGTTTTTTAACATAATAACTTTTAATAAAAAAAAAGAAATATCAAGACAAAACATAAAGAAATTTAAATTTGAAATAAATTTTATTCTTTAAAAAAATTTTATCTTGTGTTTTCTTTATTTTTATTATATAACATAGAAAAATAAAAATATAGATTATATCAATTATAATCTTATTTTATTTTTCTTAATAGAGATTATATACATATAAACAAATAATTTCAATATATTCTATTTTTAATTTCACTTTTTTATAAGAGAAATTATTTATAGATTTTATTAATAATTATTGTTTAATAATAATAATAATATTGAATATAAAAATATTTTATATGTAACAAATATATTATTAATATTTATATAATATTCTCTATATTATATGTATAGATATATTATGTGTATAAAAAAAGTTTGGCGTATTACTTTAATATGATATCATAACCAAAATAAATCTCTTTTAACACATAATTACTATTATATATTTTGAGAAAATTACATATTAATATGTTATTTTGTTAAAAAAAATATTTCTTATCAATAATATTTTTATTTTTTGGAATATTTAAAAACAATACAAAAAATATAAATAAATATATTTTATATATATCGTTAATGATCCTTCCGCAGGTTCACCTACGGAAACCTTGTTACGACTTTTACTTCCTCTAAATGATCAAGTTTGGTCATCTTCCCAGCAACATCGGCAATATCAGAAATATTGCCGCGTACCAGTCCGAAGACCTCACTAAATCATTCAATCGGTAGTAGCGACGGGCGGTGTGTACAAAGGGCAGGGACGTAATCAACGCGAGCTTATGACTCGCGCTTACTGGGAATTCCTCGTTCATGGGGAACAATTGCAAGCCCCAATCCCTAGCACGAAGGAGGTTCAGCGGGTTACCCGGACCTTTCGGCCTGGGAGGACACGCTGATTCCTTCAGTGTAGCGCGCGTGCGGCCCAGAACATCTAAGGGCATCACAGACCTGTTATTGCTCAATCTCGTGCGGCTAGAATGCCGCCTGTCCCTCTAAGAAGAATTATTTGTACGCCGGCAGTAAAAACCACATCAAAAAACTGCGTACCCATACACCATAACATATGCAACATAAAGCACAATATATACAAAATATAATCTTGATCGTTAAATCTCAAAAATACATGCATATATAAATACAATACATAACACACATGAAAATGAATGAAATGGGAAACAAACAGCCGATGGGCCTTGAGATGCCGGTAAAGTACGTCTATTTAGCAGGCTAGAGTCTCGTTCGTTATCGGAATTAACCAGACAAATCGCTCCACCAACTAAGAACGGCCATGCACCACCACCCACCGAATCAAGAAAGAGCTCTCAATCTGTCAATCCTTCCGGTGTCCGGGCCTGGTGAGGTTTCCCGTGTTGAGTCAAATTAAGCCGCAGGCTCCACTCCTGGTGGTGCCCTTCCGTCAATTCCTTTAAGTTTCAGCTTTGCAACCATACTTCCCCCGGAACCCAAAAGCTTTGGTTTCCCGGAAGCTGCCCGCCGAGTCATCGGAGGAACTTCGGCGGATCGCTAGCTGGCATCGTTTATGGTTAGAACTAGGGCGGTATCTGATCGCCTTCGAACCTCTAACTTTCGTTCTTGATCAATCAAAACATTTTTGGCAAATGCTTTCGCTTCTGTCCGTCTTGCGACGATCCAAGAATTTCACCTCTAACGTCGCAATACGAATGCCCCCATCTGTCCGTATTAATCATTACCTCGGAGTTCCGAAAACCAACAAAATAGAACCGAGGTCCTATTCCATTATTCCATGCACACAATATTCAGGCAAAATTTGAGCCTGCCCCTTAAGCACTCTAATTTGTTCAAAGTAAACGTACCGGCCCACCTCGACACTCAATTAAGAGCACCGCGACGGGATTGCAATTGGGGGCTGCCACCGCTCTTAACGGTTAAACACTTACGACAAATTACATAATAAAAATATATATAATGCATTAAATAAATAATAACACTAAAATATACTTTATACATAATCTGTACCACCCACCGGTAGGACGTCCCACATAACATGCTAGTTAAACAATGCGAGCATTGAACCAACAGTGTAGGACACAGATTCGACTACGAGCTTTTTAACCGCAACAACTTTAATATACGCTATTGGAGCTGGAATTACCGCGGCTGCTGGCACCAGACTTGCCCTCCAATGGATCCTCGTTAAAGGATTTAAAGTGTACTCATTCCGATTACGGGGCCTCGGATGAGTCCCGTATCGTTATTTTTCGTCACTACCTCCCCGTGCCGGGAGTGGGTAATTTGCGCGCCTGCTGCCTTCCTTGGATGTGGTAGCCGTTTCTCAGGCTCCCTCTCCGGAATCGAACCCTGATTCCCCGTTACCCGTTACAACCATGGTAGGCGCAGAACCTACCATCGACAGTTGATAAGGCAGACATTTGAAAGATGCGTCGCCGGTACGAGACCGTGCGATCAGCTTAAAGTTATTCAGAGTCACCAAATTAAACGATGCAAATTAAAATTTACACCGATTGGTTTTGATCTAATAAAAGCATTCCTTCCATCTCTGGTCGGAACTCTGTTTGCATGTATTAGCTCTAGAATTACCACAGTTATCCAAGTAAATGTGGGTACGATCTAAGGAACCATAACTGATATAATGAGCCTTTCGCGGTTTCACCTTAATTTGGCTTGTACTGAGACATGCATGGCTTAATCTTTGAGACAAGCATATGACTACTGGCAGGATCAACCAGGGAACTATTTGTATTTATAATATTAAATATATAATAATATACATGATATTTTTGTTTTCTTATTATAAGAAAAAAAATTTTCATACAATAATTATTAATATATAATAATATTATTACAATTTCATTTTAAATATCAGATGGTCTCACCCATTACTGATATAAATTTTTTTTTTTTTATATCTCTATTGTTTTAAAATTAATAGAAAAAACATATGAGATATATATATTATTATTAATTTTTTTTTTTTTCAAATATATATTTTATTATGTCATTTATATAATTTTTTTGCTTTTACAAAAAGAAATATATAACATGTTATTCATAATAAATATTATTGAATAAAAAAAAAAAAAAATAATTATGATTTTTGTCAGACCATCACCAAATGGGTCTTAAAATATTTCAAACATTTTCTCATACTCGTCGCTAGATTGAAAGCGTCATTTATTTTTTAATTTTATTTAAAAAGTTAATTTTAAATAAAAAACGTTATAATAACACTTAATATTCTCGCTTGGTATGAGGTGAGTCAATGTAATATTATTTATAAAAATAATTTTTATATAAATATTGTGTGCTCATATGGGAGTGTAAAGTTTAAAACTTATAACCCATGAACTTGCTTTGACAAAAAAATTTATATGTTATTCTATTTATAATCAATAATTTAATAAAAAAAAATTTTTTTTTAAATATTGATATAAAAAGATATACATATAGAGGTTTTTTTACAAAATTCTCATTAATTTTTTTACAAAAATAATAATACAATATTTAATATCAAAATAATCCAAACTGATTACCATCCAGACTATTATCAATATATATAAGATTGTATTATTATTCATTTCAATACATATTTATTAAAACTGAGATAAAATTTCATATATTAATAAATATGCATGTGTAAAAAAAAAAATTTTTATATAATAATTGAAAATGTTTTTGCTATTATTTTGTATACATACATTAAATAATTGATAACAATTTAATACAATGTACACCTAAAAAATAGTAACAGCATATACATATTCGAAACATTACTAGCAAAAAAACCAAAATACAATATTAAATATCAAAATAAACCAAACTGATTACCATCCAGAATATTTTGAGTATATATATATATAATTTTGTATATTTTGCGTTCATGTTAATAAAATATATAAATGATACATATTTGAAAAGTGTTATTCTTCTTTCTGTTTTTTCGTAATATCATGGTGTCCATAGACATGCAAAAGCGTCATACCAAGCCATATACATACCTACACCACCTTTGTTGAATGATACACGAACAGTATGAAAATTAAACAACATATTCAATATCATTTTATATTATACTAAAATAAATGTTATTCTATTAAGAAAGTGTATATTTTTAAATTTGGCATTCATTACATAGTCAAAATACAATAATAATATAGATGATACATATACGATAATTGTTATTTTTCTTTCTGTTTTTTCGTGATATCATGGTGTCCATAGAATTGCAACGACGTCATACCAAGCCATATACAACTCTACACCACCTTTGTTGAATGATACACTTAGAGTATGAAAAATAAACAAATTATACTATATCATACTATATCATATATGTAAGACTGTTGAACATAATACCACAAAATACACTATTTCATATAGATATACATTCATTCTTGTCAACATAAAAGTACGTTATAAATGATACATATACAATAAGTTTTATTCCTCTTTCTGTTATTCCGTAATATCATAGTGTCCATAGAATTGCAACGACGTCATACCAAGCCATATACAACTCTACACCACCTTTGTTGAATGATACACGGACAGTATGAAAAATAAACAACCTATTCTATACCATTTAATATCATACTAAAACATGAAACAAATGTTATTCTATTAAAAAGTGTATTATTTTATTATATTTAGTATTCATTACACAGTCAACATACATAAATGATACATATACGATAAGTGTTATTCCTCTTTCTGTTATTCCGTAATATCATAGTGTCCATAGAATTGCAACAACGTCATACCAAGCCATATACAACTCTACACCACCTTTGTTGAATGATACACGGACAGTATGAAAAATAAACAACTTATACTATACCATACTATATCATATGTGTGAGACTGCTGAACGTAATACCACTAATACACTGTTATACATAGATATACATTCATCTCATTAACTTACACGCACTATCCATCATATATATTAAAGACATTACACCCGGTGCTTCAAACTCAAAATATGATAATGTTTAAAATGGCTTTAAACATCATAAACTTTACAGAATAATCAAAATTTAAAGAAAAAAATTTTAAAAAAAAAATTTTTTTCAGCTAAAAA
>NW_025408164.1:42500-45000 GCF_905475395.1 Chrysoperla carnea
TCTGAGGTCGTAAAAGTTTTTAGAAGTATTAAAACAAAAATTTTTTTTATATATTATGTTTTTGTTATATTTTATAAGTAAACAATTTTCTTAATTATTCATACTCAAATTTTTTTAATATTATTATATAATATTATTTTTATATTTATCTAAAGAGAAGAAAATAAAAAATAAATAATTATATATATTAATTTTTTTCGAGTATATTGAAAATTTTATTACAAATAAAATATTCCATAACAAAATATTAATATATAATATTTTTGTTTATTCTTCTTTATTTAATATTTTAAAAATATATTATTAATATCATTTATTATTAATATTATTATTAACATAAAGTTTTATAATATTATATATAAATGATAAAAAATAATATTGATATATTAATTTAAAAATGTCGACAAATAATAAAAAATATATAAATTTTAAATGCTATTAAAAACATTTTATATTTATTTTTTTCTTATATTTGGCGTAAAACATTCATATATAAATAATTTTACATTTCTTTTATAAAAATTTTATTTATCAATTTAATTAAATATGAAAAAATAAATTTTCTTTTTTAATTATTGATAAATTTCTTTTTCATAAAAAAAATTTTATGTAAAATAATCTTTTATTATATTAATATAATGTATACGACCCTCAGCCAGATGTGGTCCGGGAACAGTATCCAAGGACCGCAATGTGCGTTCGAAATGTCAATGTTCATGTGTCCTGCAGTTCACAAGTTGACGCGCAATTAGCTGCGTTCTTCATCGACCCACGAGCCAAGTGATCCACCGTCCAGGGTAATCTTTTTAAATTTTAAATGTAAGTATTATTATTAATAATAATCTTTATTTTTAATATAAAAAATAAAATTATTAATTTATATATCTTTATAAATTCTTTTAAAATAAAAAAATTTTTCTAGAATATAAATTATATATTTTATTTTAAATATATATATATATAAATTAAAGATATTATGGTATTAATAAATATATACATAACATTTTTGATATTTTTGTTAGTGCTAGCTAGATATAATAATTAATATTTGGTATATTTTATAGAAATGTATTTATTTTTTTTTTATAAATTATTTTCTACATAAAAATATATATAATATTAATATGGTACAAAACAAATGGGTTTGTTTTTTAACATAATAACTTTTAATAAAAAAAAAGAAATATCAAGACAAAACATAAAGAAATTTAAATTTGAAATAAATTTTATTCTTTAAAAAAATTTTATCTTGTGTTTTCTTTATTTTTATTATATAACATAGAAAAATAAAAATATAGATTATATCAATTATAATCTTATTTTATTTTTCTTAATAGAGATTATATACATATAAACAAATAATTTCAATATATTCTATTTTTAATTTCACTTTTTTATAAGAGAAATTATTTATAGATTTTATTAATAATTATTGTTTAATAATAATAATAATATTGAATATAAAAATATTTTATATGTAACAAATATATTATTAATATTTATATAATATTCTCTATATTATATGTATAGATATATTATGTGTATAAAAAAAGTTTGGCGTATTACTTTAATATGATATCATAACCAAAATAAATCTCTTTTAACACATAATTACTATTATATATTTTGAGAAAATTACATATTAATATGTTATTTTGTTAAAAAAAATATTTCTTATCAATAATATTTTTATTTTTTGGAATATTTAAAAACAATACAAAAAATATAAATAAATATATTTTATATATATCGTTAATGATCCTTCCGCAGGTTCACCTACGGAAACCTTGTTACGACTTTTACTTCCTCTAAATGATCAAGTTTGGTCATCTTCCCAGCAACATCGGCAATATCAGAAATATTGCCGCGTACCAGTCCGAAGACCTCACTAAATCATTCAATCGGTAGTAGCGACGGGCGGTGTGTACAAAGGGCAGGGACGTAATCAACGCGAGCTTATGACTCGCGCTTACTGGGAATTCCTCGTTCATGGGGAACAATTGCAAGCCCCAATCCCTAGCACGAAGGAGGTTCAGCGGGTTACCCGGACCTTTCGGCCTGGGAGGACACGCTGATTCCTTCAGTGTAGCGCGCGTGCGGCCCAGAACATCTAAGGGCATCACAGACCTGTTATTGCTCAATCTCGTGCGGCTAGAATGCCGCCTGTCCCTCTAAGAAGAATTATTTGTACGCCGGCAGTAAAAACCACATCAAAAAACTGCGTACCCATACACCATAACATATGCAACATAAAGCACAATATATACAAAATATAATCTTGATCGTTAAATCTCAAAAATACATGCATATATAAATACAATACATAACACACATGAAAATGAATGAAATGGGAAACAAACAGCCGATGGGCCTTGAGATGCCGGTAAAGTACGTCTATTTAGCAGGCTAGAGTCTCGTTCGTTATCGGAATTAACCAGACAAATCGCTCCACCAACTAAGAACGGCCATGCACCACCACCCACCGAATCAAGAAAGAGCT
>NW_025408165.1:0-2500 GCF_905475395.1 Chrysoperla carnea
ATAGAGGTTTTTTTACAAAATTCTCATTAATTTTTTTACAAAAATAATAATACAATATTTAATATCAAAATAATCCAAACTGATTACCATCCAGACTATTATCAATATATATAAGATTGTATTATTATTCATTTCAATACATATTTATTAAAACTGAGATAAAATTTCATATATTAATAAATATGCATGTGTAAAAAAAAAAATTTTTATATAATAATTGAAAATGTTTTTGCTATTATTTTGTATACATACATTAAATAATTGATAACAATTTAATACAATGTACACCTAAAAAATAATAACAGCATATACATATTCGAAACATTACTAGCAAAAAAACCAAAATACAATATTAAATATCAAAATAAACCAAACTGATTACCATCCAGAATATTTTGAGTATATATATATATAATTTTGTATATTTTGCGTTCATGTTAATAAAATATATAAATGATACATATTTGAAAAGTGTTATTCTTCTTTCTGTTTTTTCGTAATATCATGGTGTCCATAGACATGCAAAAGCGTCATACCAAGCCATATACATACCTACACCACCTTTGTTGAATGATACACGAACAGTATGAAAATTAAACAACATATTCAATATCATTTTATATTATACTAAAATAAATGTTATTCTATTAAGAAAGTGTATATTTTTAAATTTGGCATTCATTACATAGTCAAAATACAATAATAATATAGATGATACATATACGATAATTGTTTTTTTTCTTTCTGTTTTTTCGTGATATCATGGTGTCCAATAGAATTGCAACGACGTCCATACCAAGCCATTATACAACTCTACACCACCTTTGTTGAATGATACACTTAGAGTATGAAAAATAAACAAATTATACTATATCATACTATATCTTATATAGTAAGACTGTTGAACATAATACCACAAAATACACTATTTCATATAGATGATACATTCATTCTTGTCAACATAAAAGTACGTTATAAATGATACATATACAATAAGTTTTATTCCTCTTTCTGTTATTCCGTAATATCATAGTGTCCATAGAATTGCAACGACGTCATACCAAGCCATATACAACTCTACACCACCTTTGTTGAATGATACACTGACAGTATGAAAAATAAACAACCTATTCTATACCATTTAATATCATACTAAAACATGAAACAAATGTTATTCTATTAAAAAGTGTATTATTTTATTATATTTAGTATTCATTACACAGTCATCATACATAAATGATACATATACGATAAGTGTTATTCCTCTATCTGTGCATCCGTAATATCATAGTGTCCATAGAATTGCAACAACGTCATACCAAGCCATATACAACTCTACACCACCTTTGTTGAATGATACACGGACAGTATGAAAATAAACAACTTATACTATACCATACTATATCATATGTGTGAGACTGCTGAACGTAATACCACTAATACACTGTTATACATAGATATACATTCATCTCATTAACTTACACGCACTATCATCATATATATTAAAGACATTACACCCGGTGCTTCAAACTCAAAATATGATAATGTTTAAAATGGCTTTTAAACATCATAAACTTTACAGAATAATCAAAATTTAAAGAAAAAAATTTTTAAAAAAAATTTTTTCAGCTAAAAATTTTTATTTTGGGACCAAAAAAATTTTTTTTTGCTTTTATCATATTTTATTAAATGAAATTTATGCATTATAATAAATTATTCAATAAACATTAATAATTATAATAAATTATTAAAAAATTTTTGGAATTAATGCAAATTTTTAGAAAAAATGTATATTTTTTTTTTATATACAAATCGTACATGTTATATTGCGACAGGGTACCGGTATAATACATGTGATACATATGTAGATTTCGGAAAAAATTTTATCCTTTTAAATGGTCCTAAATACTATATAAAGGTAAAATATAGAAATTTTCGGGATTCATTAAAAATTTTAGGGAAAAAATTTCATTTTATTTTATATACAAATCGTACATGTTATATTGCGACAGGGTACCGGTATAATACATGTGATACATATGTAGATTTTCGAAAAAAATTTTATCCTTTTAAATAGTCCTAAATACTATATAAAGGTGAAATATATAGATTTTTCGGGATTCATTAAAAAATTTTAGGGAAAAAATTTCATTTTATTTTATATACAAATCGTACATGTTATATTGCGACAGGGTACCGGTATAATACATGTGATACATATGTAGATTTTCGAAAAAAATTTTTATCCTTTTAAATAGTCCTAAATACTATATAAAGTAAAATATATAGAATTTTTCGGGATTCATTAAAAAATTTTAGGGAAAAAATTTCATTTTATTTTATATACAAATCGTACATGTTATATTGCGACAGGGTACCGGTATAATACATGTGATACATATGTAGATTTTCGAAAAAATTTTATCCTTTTAAATAGTCCTAAATACTATATAAAGGTAAAATATATAGAATTTTTCGGGATTCATTAAAAATATTTAGG
>NW_025408165.1:7500-17500 GCF_905475395.1 Chrysoperla carnea
ATTTTGGCGCTTTAACTCTACGTTTGGTTCATCCCACAGCGCCAGTTCTGCTTACCAAAAGTGGCCCACTTGGCACTCTGATCCATATATAAAAAATATATTCTCATAGCTTCACATTATAAATAATGTTTTTAAGCAAGCTAGAGAATCTCACCCATTTAAAGTTTGAGAATAGGTTGAGGTCGTTTCGGCCCCAAGGCCTCTAATCATTCGCTTTACCGGATGAGACTCTTATATAATGAACGCCAGCTATCCTGAGGGAAACTTCGGAGGGAACCAGCTACTAGATGGTTCGATTAGTCTTTCGCCCCTATACCCAGTTCCGACGATCGATTTGCACGTCAGAATCGCTACGGACCTCCATCAGGGTTTCCCCTGACTTCTCATCCTGACCAGGCATAGTTCACCATCTTTCGGGTCCCAGCGTGTACGCTCTAGGTGCGCCTCTATTATAATATAATCCGAAAACTAAATTATAATAATATAAGACGCCCTAGGAGTGCGATATTTAATACATAATATAAATATATCCTCCTTTTATCATTTATAAAAAAATATAAATAATATTTACTTTCATTGTGCCTTTGGGTTTCATAAAATTTATAAATATTTCGATGAAAAAATATTTTATTCCCAATGACTTGCGTACATGCTAGACTCCTTGGTCCGTGTTTCAAGACGGGTCCTGAAAGTACCCAAAGCTATATCGTCGCTGACAGATAAATTTTTAATAAAAAAAAATGAGCCAGTTCATTATCATACACCTACTGACAGTTAAATAGTATCATATAACGGCATAAAATCCGTATATATAATATGTTTTAATAAAAAAACCTATTTATACTCGTGGTGGATCTGAACGCGTTAATAACGCGACTCAATATCAATTTATAATTAATACCATCAAACAATTAATCAAGAAACATAGGCGTTTAACATACACAAAATATTATCAAAAAATAATATTGTACATTAATCAACGCACCAATGCCTATAGATTAATATTTAATGGGTCGCAACGTCCTACAAGATGAGAAGTGCATACCTCGTTATCATACAATTAACAATATACAGCAGTGCATATATTTTTACTAAAAATAAATTCCTAATAAAAATTTTTGTCACATGCTAGTACAAATTGGTTGATTAACGATAAAAAGTAAATGAATCTCATCTTTCGACCTTTCGGGTTTCTCAGGTTTACCCCTGAACGGTTTTACGTACTCTTTAACTCTCTCTTCAAAGTTCTTTTCAACTTTCCCTCACGGTACTTGTTCGCTATCGGTCTCGTGGTAATATTTAGCCTTAGATGGAGTTTACCACCCACTTAGAGCTGCACTCTCAAGCAACCCGACTCTAAGGAAAGATTCACCTATCATCAATAATAATCACTACGGGCCTGGCACCCTCTATGGGTATATGGCCCCATTCAAGATGGACTTGGATGTATTATATAACAATAGGTTTATATTGAATCTTCCTAAACACTACATTCCCCAAGTGTCTGTTTATCAGCCACGGGGTTCAGTGCTGGGCTTATCCCTGTTCGCTCGCCGCTACTAAGGGAATCCTAGTTAGTTTCTTTTCCTCCGCTTAATAATATGCTTAAATTCAGCGGGTAATCTCACCTACTCTGAGGTCGTAAAAGTTTTTAGAAGTATTAAAACAAAAATTTTTTTTATATATTATGTTTTTGTTATATTTTATAAGTAAACAATTTTCTTAATTATTCATACTCAAATTTTTTTAATATTATTATATAATATTATTTTTATATTTATCTAAAGAGAAGAAAATAAAAAATAAATAATTATATATATTAATTTTTTTCGAGTATATTGAAAATTTTATTACAAATAAAATATTCCATAACAAAATATTAATATATAATATTTTTGTTTATTCTTCTTTATTTAATATTTTAAAAATATATTATTAATATCATTTATTATTAATATTATTATTAACATAAAGTTTTATAATATTATATATAAATGATAAAAAATAATATTGATATATTAATTTAAAAATGTCGACAAATAATAAAAAATATATAAATTTTAAATGCTATTAAAAACATTTTATATTTATTTTTTTCTTATATTTGGCGTAAAACATTCATATATAAATAATTTTACATTTCTTTTATAAAAATTTTATTTATCAATTTAATTAAATATGAAAAAATAAATTTTCTTTTTTAATTATTGATAAATTTCTTTTTCATAAAAAAAATTTTATGTAAAATAATCTTTTATTATATTAATATAATGTATACGACCCTCAGCCAGATGTGGTCCGGGAACAGTATCCAAGGACCGCAATGTGCGTTCGAAATGTCAATGTTCATGTGTCCTGCAGTTCACAAGTTGACGCGCAATTAGCTGCGTTCTTCATCGACCCACGAGCCAAGTGATCCACCGTCCAGGGTAATCTTTTTAAATTTTAAATGTAAGTATTATTATTAATAATAATCTTTATTTTTAATATAAAAAATAAAATTATTAATTTATATATCTTTATAAATTCTTTTAAAATAAAAAAATTTTTCTAGAATATAAGTTATATATTTTATTTTAAATATATATATATAAATTAAAGATATTATGGTATTAATAAATATATACATAACATTTTTGATATTTTTGTTAGTGCTAGCTAGATATAATAATTAATATTTGGTATATTTTATAGAAATGTATTTATTTTTTTTTTATAAATTATTTTCTACATAAAAATATATATAATATTAATATGGTACAAAACAAATGGATTTGTTTTTTAACATAATAACTTTTAATAAAAAAAAAGAAATATCAAGACAAAACATAAAGAAATTTAAATTTGAAATAAATTTTATTCTTTAAAAAAATTTTATCTTGTGTTTTCTTTATTTTTATTATATAACATAGAAAAATAAAAATATAGATTATATCAATTATAATCTTATTTTATTTTTCTTAATAGAGATTATATACATATAAACAAATAATTTCAATATATTCTATTTTTAATTTCACTTTTTTATAAGAGAAATTATTTATAGATTTTATTAATAATTATTGTTTAATAATAATAATAATATTGAATATAAAAATATTTTATATGTAACAAATATATTATTAATATTTATATAATATTCTCTATATTATATGTATAGATATATTATGTGTATAAAAAAAGTTTGGCGTATTACTTTAATATGATATCATAACCAAAATAAATCTCTTTTAACACATAATTACTATTATATATTTTGAGAAAATTACATATTAATATGTTATTTTGTTAAAAAAAATATTTCTTATCAATAATATTTTTATTTTTTGGAATATTTAAAAACAATACAAAAAATATAAATAAATATATTTTATATATATCGTTAATGATCCTTCCGCAGGTTCACCTACGGAAACCTTGTTACGACTTTTACTTCCTCTAAATGATCAAGTTTGGTCATCTTCCCAGCAACATCGGCAATATCAGAAATATTGCCGCGTACCAGTCCGAAGACCTCACTAAATCATTCAATCGGTAGTAGCGACGGGCGGTGTGTACAAAGGGCAGGGACGTAATCAACGCGAGCTTATGACTCGCGCTTACTGGGAATTCCTCGTTCATGGGGAACAATTGCAAGCCCCAATCCCTAGCACGAAGGAGGTTCAGCGGGTTACCCGGACCTTTCGGCCTGGGAGGACACGCTGATTCCTTCAGTGTAGCGCGCGTGCGGCCCAGAACATCTAAGGGCATCACAGACCTGTTATTGCTCAATCTCGTGCGGCTAGAATGCCGCCTGTCCCTCTAAGAAGAATTATTTGTACGCCGGCAGTAAAAACCACATCAAAAAACTGCGTACCCATACACCATAACATATGCAACATAAAGCACAATATATACAAAATATAATCTTGATCGTTAAATCTCAAAAATACATGCATATATAAATACAATACATAACACACATGAAAATGAATGAAATGGGAAACAAACAGCCGATGGGCCTTGAGATGCCGGTAAAGTACGTCTATTTAGCAGGCTAGAGTCTCGTTCGTTATCGGAATTAACCAGACAAATCGCTCCACCAACTAAGAACGGCCATGCACCACCACCCACCGAATCAAGAAAGAGCTCTCAATCTGTCAATCCTTCCGGTGTCCGGGCCTGGTGAGGTTTCCCGTGTTGAGTCAAATTAAGCCGCAGGCTCCACTCCTGGTGGTGCCCTTCCGTCAATTCCTTTAAGTTTCAGCTTTGCAACCATACTTCCCCCGGAACCCAAAAGCTTTGGTTTCCCGGAAGCTGCCCGCCGAGTCATCGGAGGAACTTCGGCGGATCGCTAGCTGGCATCGTTTATGGTTAGAACTAGGGCGGTATCTGATCGCCTTCGAACCTCTAACTTTCGTTCTTGATCAATCAAAACATTTTTGGCAAATGCTTTCGCTTCTGTCCGTCTTGCGACGATCCAAGAATTTCACCTCTAACGTCGCAATACGAATGCCCCCATCTGTCCGTATTAATCATTACCTCGGAGTTCCGAAAACCAACAAAATAGAACCGAGGTCCTATTCCATTATTCCATGCACACAATATTCAGGCAAAATTTGAGCCTGCCTTAAGCACTCTAATTTGTTCAAAGTAAACGTACCGGCCCACCTCGACACTCAATTAAGAGCACCGCGACGGGATTGCAATTGGGGGCTGCCACCGCTCTTAACGGTTAAACACTTACGACAAATTACATAATAAAAATATATATAATGCATTAAATAAATAATAACACTAAAATATACTTTATACATAATCTGTACCACCCACCGGTAGGACGTCCCACATAACATGCTAGTTAAACAATGCGAGCATTGAACCAACAGTGTAGGACACAGATTCGACTACGAGCTTTTTAACCGCAACAACTTTAATATACGCTATTGGAGCTGGAATTACCGCGGCTGCTGGCACCAGACTTGCCCTCCAATGGATCCTCGTTAAAGGATTTAAAGTGTACTCATTCCGATTACGGGGCCTCGGATGAGTCCCGTATCGTTATTTTTCGTCACTACCTCCCCGTGCCGGGAGTGGGTAATTTGCGCGCCTGCTGCCTTCCTTGGATGTGGTAGCCGTTTCTCAGGCTCCCTCTCCGGAATCGAACCCTGATTCCCCGTTACCCGTTACAACCATGGTAGGCGCAGAACCTACCATCGACAGTTGATAAGGCAGACATTTGAAAGATGCGTCGCCGGTACGAGACCGTGCGATCAGCTTAAAGTTATTCAGAGTCACCAAATTAAACGATGCAAATTAAAATTTACACCGATTGGTTTTGATCTAATAAAAGCATTCCTTCCATCTCTGGTCGGAACTCTGTTTGCATGTATTAGCTCTAGAATTACCACAGTTATCCAAGTAAATGTGGGTACGATCTAAGGAACCATAACTGATATAATGAGCCTTTCGCGGTTTCACCTTAATTTGGCTTGTACTGAGACATGCATGGCTTAATCTTTGAGACAAGCATATGACTACTGGCAGGATCAACCAGGGAACTATTTGTATTTATAATATTAAATATATAATAATATACATGATATTTTTGTTTTCTTATTATAAGAAAAAAAATTTTCATACAATAATTATTAATATATAATAATATTATTACAATTTCATTTTAAATATCAGATGGTCTCACCCATTACTGATATAAATTTTTTTTTTTTTATATCTCTATTGTTTTAAAATTAATAGAAAAAACATATGAGATATATATATTATTATTAATTTTTTTTTTTTTCAAATATATATTTTATTATGTCATTTATATAATTTTTTTGCTTTTACAAAAAGAAATATATAACATGTTATTCATAATAAATATTATTGAATAAAAAAAAAAAATAATAATTATGATTTTTGTCAGACCATCACCAAATGGGTCTTAAAATATTTCAAACATTTTCTCATACTCGTCGCTAGATTGAAAGCGTCATTTATTTTTTAATTTTATTTAAAAAGTTAATTTTAAATAAAAAACGTTATAATAACACTTAATATTCTCGCTTGGTATGAGGTGAGTCAATGTAATATTATTTATAAAAATAATTTTTATATAAATATTGTGTGCTCATATGGGAGTGTAAAGTTTAAAACTTATAACCCATGAACTTGCTTTGACAAAAAAATTTATATGTTATTCTATTTATAATCAATAATTTAATAAAAAAAAATTTTTTTTTAAATATTGATATAAAAAGATATACATATAGAGGTTTTTTTACAAAATTCTCATTAATTTTTTTACAAAAATAATAATACAATATTTAATATCAAAATAATCCAAACTGATTACCATCCAGACTATTATCAATATATATAAGATTGTATTATTATTCATTTCAATACATATTTATTAAAACTGAGATAAAATTTCATATATTAATAAATATGCATGTGTAAAAAAAAAAATTTTTATATAATAATTGAAAATGTTTTTGCTATTATTTTATATACATACATTAAATAATTGATAACAATTTAATACAATGTACACCTAAAAAATAATAACAGCATATACATATTCGAAACATTACTAGCAAAAAAACCAAAATACAATATTAAATATCAAAATAAACCAAACTGATTACCATCCAGAATATTTTGAGTATATATATATATATAATTTTGTATATTTTGCGTTCATGTTAATAAAATATATAAATGATACATATTTGAAAAGTGTTATTCTTCTTTCTGTTTTTTCGTAATATCATGGTGTCCATAGACATGCAAAAGCGTCATACCAAGCCATATACATACCTACACCACCTTTGTTGAATGATACACGAACAGTATGAAAATTAAACAACATATTCAATATCATTTTATATTATACTAAAATAAATGTTATTCTATTAAGAAAGTGTATATTTTTAAATTTGGCATTCATTACATAGTCAAAATACAATAATAATATAGATGATACATATACGATAATTGTTATTTTTCTTTCTGTTTTTTCGTGATATCATGGTGTCCATAGAATTGCAACGACGTCATACCAAGCCATATACAACTCTACACCACCTTTGTTGAATGATACACTTAGAGTATGAAAAATAAACAAATTATACTATATCATACTATATCATATATGTAAGACTGTTGAACATAATACCACAAAATACACTATTTCATATAGATATACATTCATTCTTGTCAACATAAAAGTACGTTATAAATGATACATATACAATAAGTTTTATTCCTCTTTCTGTTATTCCGTAATATCATAGTGTCCATAGAATTGCAACGACGTCATACCAAGCCATATACAACTCTACACCACCTTTGTTGAATGATACACGGACAGTATGAAAAATAAACAACCTATTCTATACCATTTAATATCATACTAAAACATGAAACAAATGTTATTCTATTAAAAAGTGTATTATTTTATTATATTTAGTATTCATTACACAGTCAACATACATAAATGATACATATACGATAAGTGTTATTCCTCTATCTGTGCATCCGTAATATCATAGTGTCCATAGAATTGCAACGACGTCATACCAAGCCATATACAACTCTACACCACCTTTGTTGAATGATACACGGACAGTATGAAAAATAAACAACTTATACTATACCATACTATATCATATGTGTGAGACTGCTGAACGTAATACCACTAATACACTGTTATACATAGATATACATTCATCTCATTAACTTACACGCACTATCCATCATATATATTAAAGACATTACACCCGGTGCTTCAAACTCAAAATATGATAATGTTTAAAATGGCTTTAAACATCATAAACTTTACAGAATAATCAAAATTTAAAGAAAAAAATTTTTAAAAAAAAATTTTTTTCAGCTAAAAATTTTTATTTTGGGACCAAAAAAATTTTTTTTTGCTTTTATCATATTTTATTAAATGAAATTTATGCATTATAATAAATTATTCAATAAACATTAATAATTATAATAAATTATTAAAAAATTTTTGGAATTAATGCAAATTTTTAGAAAAAAATGTATATTTTTTTTTTATATACAAATCGTACATGTTATATTGCGACAGGGTACCGGTATAATACATGTGATACATATGTAGATTTTCGAAAAAAATTTTATCCTTTTAAATGGTCCTAAATACTATATAAAGGTAAAATATATAGAATTTTTCGGGATTCATTAAAAAATTTTAGGGAAAAAATTTCATTTTATTTTATATACAAATCGTACATGTTATATTGCGACAGGGTACCGGTATAATACATGTGATACATATGTAGATTTTCGAAAAAAATTTTATCCTTTTAAATAGTCCTAAATACTATATAAAGGTGAAATATATAGAATTTTTCGGGATTCATTAAAAAATTTTAGGGAAAAAATTTCATTTTATTTTATATACAAATCGTACATGTTATATTGCGACAGGGTACCGGTATAATACATGTGATACATATGTAGATTTTCGAAAAAAATTTTATCCTTTTAAATAGTCCTAAATACTATATAAAGGTAAAATATATAGAATTTTTCGGGATTCATTAAAAAATTTTAGGGAAAAAATTTCATTTTATTTTATATACAAATCGTACATGTTATATTGCGACAGGGTACCGGTATAATACATGTGATACATATGTAGATTTTCGAAAAAAATTTTATCCTTTTAAATAGTCCTAAATACTATATAAAGGTAAAATATATAGAATTTTTCGGGATTCATTAAAAAATTTTAGGGAAAAAATTTCATTTTATTTTATATACAAATCGTACATGTTATATTGCGACAGGGTACCGGTATAATACATGTGATACATATGTAGATTTTCTAAAAAATTTTTATCCATTTAAATGCTTCTAAATACTGTATAATGCAAATATATATAATAATTTACAGAATTAATACAAAATTTTTATTGTACAAATTCACATTAATAGTTAATTGGTTAAAAAAAAATTTCAATACACAATGGGAATCAGGCTATTTTATTGGAACTTATTTATAATTAATTCATAATATATTTTTCTATATAAATTGATTAATTGTTTTTACATTCACCGTGTAAACGTATACACCATTCAAGTAACATAAAAAAAAAAAAAAAAAAAAAAATTATTATTATATTCTAGTAATACATAATAGTTATTCGCTAAAAAATATTTAATAGACAATAAAAATCTGACTATTCTGTTGTGAACTTATAAATTATTGATTCAAAATATATTTCTCTACCTAAATTTATTAATTGTATACACGCCCCCATGTACGTTGTTCAAGTCATATATTATTTTGCATAAGGATTACAAATAAATATTATATAATAAATAAGAGTTAATAAAAATTTAAAATTTATTATCCATTTTAAATTTATCAGCTAAATAAATATTTTTACATTCTTTTAAATTATTACTTTTTATTGTATTAAGAGTATATATCTAGTTTTATTAATCTTAATCCTTTTACAAGCACTAATATTATTTATACATAATATATTTTTATTTTATGTATGGAAAGCATAACTTGCTAAATACATCCTAACAATTTAAAAACTTTTCATTTGATTAATATTATTTACAATAGCTAATATTAATAGAATCTGAATAATCAAAATTATTTCTTTAAATATATGAATTCCGAATGTAAGTGTCCATCATAATACTTCATTAAGTTTATATTTGGCTAGCAACCTGTTATGCATAAATTGCTTTAAAGGTTGCCTACTAAACATATTATAATTATAATTATTAACAATTTTTGTCAATTGCGATTGCATTTTTTAGTATAATCAATGGTAGCGATTATAAGTAAAAACAATTAAAATCATTATAATAATTGTTAGCGATTATAATCAATATTGATAAGATGGAAACAAAAAGTGTTTATTCATAAAAAAAGCTCTTTAATTTATTACATTTAAAAACAAAAATTTTCTAACATAATAAATTAAAGAGCATTTATTATCAATACCATTTCTTA
>NW_025408165.1:22500-30000 GCF_905475395.1 Chrysoperla carnea
CTTTTCAACTTTCCCTCACGGTACTTGTTCGCTATCGGTCTCGTGGTAATATTTAGCCTTAGATGGAGTTTACCACCCACTTAGAGCTGCACTCTCAAGCAACCCGACTCTAAGGAAAGATTCACCTATCATCAATAATAATCACTACGGGCCTGGCACCCTCTATGGGTATATGGCCCCATTCAAGATGGACTTGGATGTATTATATAACAATAGGTTTATATTGAATCTTCCTAAACACTACATTCCCCAAGTGTCTGTTTATCAGCCACGGGGTTCAGTGCTGGGCTTATCCCTGTTCGCTCGCCGCTACTAAGGGAATCCTAGTTAGTTTCTTTTCCTCCGCTTAATAATATGCTTAAATTCAGCGGGTAATCTCACCTACTCTGAGGTCGTAAAAGTTTTTAGAAGTATTAAAACAAAAATTTTTTTTATATATTATGTTTTTGTTATATTTTATAAGTAAACAATTTTCTTAATTATTCATACTCAAATTTTTTTAATATTATTATATAATATTATTTTTATATTTATCTAAAGAGAAGAAAATAAAAAATAAATAATTATATATATTAATTTTTTTCGAGTATATTGAAAATTTTATTACAAATAAAATATTCCATAACAAAATATTAATATATAATATTTTTGTTTATTCTTCTTTATTTAATATTTTAAAAATATATTATTAATATCATTTATTATTAATATTATTATTAACATAAAGTTTTATAATATTATATATAAATGATAAAAAATAATATTGATATATTAATTTAAAAATGTCGACAAATAATAAAAAATATATAAATTTTAAATGCTATTAAAAACATTTTATATTTATTTTTTTCTTATATTTGGCGTAAAACATTCATATATAAATAATTTTACATTTCTTTTATAAAAATTTTATTTATCAATTTAATTAAATATGAAAAAATAAATTTTCTTTTTTAATTATTGATAAATTTCTTTTTCATAAAAAAAATTTTATGTAAAATAATCTTTTATTATATTAATATAATGTATACGACCCTCAGCCAGATGTGGTCCGGGAACAGTATCCAAGGACCGCAATGTGCGTTCGAAATGTCAATGTTCATGTGTCCTGCAGTTCACAAGTTGACGCGCAATTAGCTGCGTTCTTCATCGACCCACGAGCCAAGTGATCCACCGTCCAGGGTAATCTTTTTAAATTTTAAATGTAAGTATTATTATTAATAATAATCTTTATTTTTAATATAAAAAATAAAATTATTAATTTATATATCTTTATAAATTCTTTTAAAATAAAAAAATTTTTCTAGAATATAAATTATATATTTTATTTTAAATATATATATATAAATTAAAGATATTATGGTATTAATAAATATATACATAACATTTTTGATATTTTTGTTAGTGCTAGCTAGATATAATAATTAATATTTGGTATATTTTATAGAAATGTATTTATTTTTTTTTTATAAATTATTTTCTACATAAAAATATATATAATATTAATATGGTACAAAACAAATGGGTTTGTTTTTTAACATAATAACTTTTAATAAAAAAAAAGAAATATCAAGACAAAACATAAAGAAATTTAAATTTGAAATAAATTTTATTCTTTAAAAAAATTTTATCTTGTGTTTTCTTTATTTTTATTATATAACATAGAAAAATAAAAATATAGATTATATCAATTATAATCTTATTTTATTTTTCTTAATAGAGATTATATACATATAAACAAATAATTTCAATATATTCTATTTTTAATTTCACTTTTTTATAAGAGAAATTATTTATAGATTTTATTAATAATTATTGTTTAATAATAATAATAATATTGAATATAAAAATATTTTATATGTAACAAATATATTATTAATATTTATATAATATTCTCTATATTATATGTATAGATATATTATGTGTATAAAAAAAGTTTGGCGTATTACTTTAATATGATATCATAACCAAAATAAATCTCTTTTAACACATAATTACTATTATATATTTTGAGAAAATTACATATTAATATGTTATTTTGTTAAAAAAAATATTTCTTATCAATAATATTTTTATTTTTTGGAATATTTAAAAACAATACAAAAAATATAAATAAATATATTTTATATATATCGTTAATGATCCTTCCGCAGGTTCACCTACGGAAACCTTGTTACGACTTTTACTTCCTCTAAATGATCAAGTTTGGTCATCTTCCCAGCAACATCGGCAATATCAGAAATATTGCCGCGTACCAGTCCGAAGACCTCACTAAATCATTCAATCGGTAGTAGCGACGGGCGGTGTGTACAAAGGGCAGGGACGTAATCAACGCGAGCTTATGACTCGCGCTTACTGGGAATTCCTCGTTCATGGGGAACAATTGCAAGCCCCAATCCCTAGCACGAAGGAGGTTCAGCGGGTTACCCGGACCTTTCGGCCTGGGAGGACACGCTGATTCCTTCAGTGTAGCGCGCGTGCGGCCCAGAACATCTAAGGGCATCACAGACCTGTTATTGCTCAATCTCGTGCGGCTAGAATGCCGCCTGTCCCTCTAAGAAGAATTATTTGTACGCCGGCAGTAAAAACCACATCAAAAAACTGCGTACCCATACACCATAACATATGCAACATAAAGCACAATATATACAAAATATAATCTTGATCGTTAAATCTCAAAAATACATGCATATATAAATACAATACATAACACACATGAAAATGAATGAAATGGGAAACAAACAGCCGATGGGCCTTGAGATGCCGGTAAAGTACGTCTATTTAGCAGGCTAGAGTCTCGTTCGTTATCGGAATTAACCAGACAAATCGCTCCACCAACTAAGAACGGCCATGCACCACCACCCACCGAATCAAGAAAGAGCTCTCAATCTGTCAATCCTTCCGGTGTCCGGGCCTGGTGAGGTTTCCCGTGTTGAGTCAAATTAAGCCGCAGGCTCCACTCCTGGTGGTGCCCTTCCGTCAATTCCTTTAAGTTTCAGCTTTGCAACCATACTTCCCCCGGAACCCAAAAGCTTTGGTTTCCCGGAAGCTGCCCGCCGAGTCATCGGAGGAACTTCGGCGGATCGCTAGCTGGCATCGTTTATGGTTAGAACTAGGGCGGTATCTGATCGCCTTCGAACCTCTAACTTTCGTTCTTGATCAATCAAAACATTTTTGGCAAATGCTTTCGCTTCTGTCCGTCTTGCGACGATCCAAGAATTTCACCTCTAACGTCGCAATACGAATGCCCCCATCTGTCCGTATTAATCATTACCTCGGAGTTCCGAAAACCAACAAAATAGAACCGAGGTCCTATTCCATTATTCCATGCACACAATATTCAGGCAAAATTTGAGCCTGCCTTAAGCACTCTAATTTGTTCAAAGTAAACGTACCGGCCCGCCTCGACACTCAATTAAGAGCACCGCGACGGGATTGCAATTGGGGGCTGCCCCCGCTCTTAACGGTTAAACACTTACGACAAATTACATAATAAAAATATATATAATGCATTAAATAAATAATAACACTAAAATATACTTTATACATAATCTGTACCACCCACCGGTAGGACGTCCCACATAACATGCTAGTTAAACAATGCGAGCATTGAACCAACAGTGTAGGACACAGATTCGACTACGAGCTTTTTAACCGCAACAACTTTAATATACGCTATTGGAGCTGGAATTACCGCGGCTGCTGGCACCAGACTTGCCCTCCAATGGATCCTCGTTAAAGGATTTAAAGTGTACTCATTCCGATTACGGGGCCTCGGATGAGTCCCGTATCGTTATTTTTCGTCACTACCTCCCCGTGCCGGGAGTGGGTAATTTGCGCGCCTGCTGCCTTCCTTGGATGTGGTAGCCGTTTCTCAGGCTCCCTCTCCGGAATCGAACCCTGATTCCCCGTTACCCGTTACAACCATGGTAGGCGCAGAACCTACCATCGACAGTTGATAAGGCAGACATTTGAAAGATGCGTCGCCGGTACGAGACCGTGCGATCAGCTTAAAGTTATTCAGAGTCACCAAATTAAACGATGCAAATTAAAATTTACACCGATTGGTTTTGATCTAATAAAAGCATTCCTTCCATCTCTGGTCGGAACTCTGTTTGCATGTATTAGCTCTAGAATTACCACAGTTATCCAAGTAAATGTGGGTACGATCTAAGGAACCATAACTGATATAATGAGCCTTTCGCGGTTTCACCTTAATTTGGCTTGTACTGAGACATGCATGGCTTAATCTTTGAGACAAGCATATGACTACTGGCAGGATCAACCAGGGAACTATTTGTATTTATAATATTAAATATATAATAATATACATGATATTTTTGTTTTCTTATTATAAGAAAAAAAATTTTCATACAATAATTATTAATATATAATAATATTATTACAATTTCATTTTAAATATCAGATGGTCTCACCCATTACTGATATAAATTTTTTTTTTTTTATATCTCTATTGTTTTAAAATTAATAGAAAAAACATATGAGATATATATATTATTATTAATTTTTTTTTTTTTCAAATATATATTTTATTATGTCATTTATATAATTTTTTTGCTTTTACAAAAAGAAATATATAACATGTTATTCATAATAAATATTATTGAATAAAAAAAAAAAATAATAATTATGATTTTTGTCAGACCATCACCAAATGGGTCTTAAAATATTTCAAACATTTTCTCATACTCGTCGCTAGATTGAAAGCGTCATTTATTTTTTAATTTTATTTAAAAAGTTAATTTTAAATAAAAAACGTTATAATAACACTTAATATTCTCGCTTGGTATGAGGTGAGTCAATGTAATATTATTTATAAAAATAATTTTTATATAAATATTGTGTGCTCATATGGGAGTGTAAAGTTTAAAACTTATAACCCATGAACTTGCTTTGACAAAAAAATTTATATGTTATTCTATTTATAATCAATAATTTAATAAAAAAAAAATTTTTTTTAAATATTGATATAAAAAGATATACATATAGAGGTTTTTTTACAAAATTCTCATTAATTTTTTTACAAAAATAATAATACAATATTTAATATCAAAATAATCCAAACTGATTACCATCCAGACTATTATCAATATATATAAGATTGTATTATTATTCATTTCAATACATATTTATTAAAACTGAGATAAAATTTCATATATTAATAAATATGCATGTGTAAAAAAAAAATTTTTTATATAATAATTGAAAATGTTTTTGCTATTATTTTATATACATACATTAAATAATTGATAACAATTTAATACAATGTACACCTAAAAAATAATAACAGCATATACATATTCGAAACATTACTAGCAAAAAAACCAAAATACAATATTAAATATCAAAATAAACCAAACTGATTACCATCCAGAATATTTTGAGTATATATATATATATAATTTTGTATATTTTGCGTTCATGTTAATAAAATATATAAATGATACATATTTGAAAAGTGTTATTCTTCTTTCTGTTTTTTCGTAATATCATGGTGTCCATAGACATGCAAAAGCGTCATACCAAGCCATATACATACCTACACCACCTTTGTTGAATGATACACGAACAGTATGAAAATTAAACAACATATTCAATATCATTTTATATTATACTAAAATAAATGTTATTCTATTAAGAAAGTGTATATTTTTAAATTTGGCATTCATTACATAGTCAAAATACAATAATAATATAGATGATACATATACGATAATTGTTATTTTTCTTTCTGTTTTTTCGTGATATCATGGTGTCCATAGAATTGCAACGACGTCATACCAAGCCATATACAACTCTACACCACCTTTGTTGAATGATACACTTAGAGTATGAAAAATAAACAAATTATACTATATCATACTATATCATATATGTAAGACTGTTGAACATAATACCACAAAATACACTATTTCATATAGATATACATTCATTCTTGTCAACATAAAAGTACGTTATAAATGATACATATACAATAAGTTTTATTCCTCTTTCTGTTATTCCGTAATATCATAGTGTCCATAGAATTGCAACGACGTCATACCAAGCCATATACAACTCTACACCACCTTTGTTGAATGATACACGGACAGTATGAAAAATAAACAACCTATTCTATACCATTTAATATCATACTAAAACATGAAACAAATGTTATTCTATTAAAAAGTGTATTATTTTATTATATTTAGTATTCATTACACAGTCAACATACATAAATGATACATATACGATAAGTGTTATTCCTCTATCTGTGCATCCGTAATATCATAGTGTCCATAGAATTGCAACGACGTCATACCAAGCCATATACAACTCTACACCACCTTTGTTGAATGATACACGGACAGTATGAAAAATAAACAACTTATACTATACCATACTATATCATATGTGTGAGACTGCTGAACGTAATACCACTAATACACTGTTATACATAGATATACATTCATCTCATTAACTTACACGCACTATCCATCATATATATTAAAGACATTACACCCGGTGCTTCAAACTCAAAATATGATAATGTTTAAAATGGCTTTAAACATCATAAACTTTACAGAATAATCAAAATTTAAAGAAAAAAATTTTTAAAAAAAAATTTTTTTCAGCTAAAAATTTTTATTTTGGGACCAAAAAAATTTTTTTTTGCTTTTATCATATTTTATTAAATGAAATTTATGCATTATAATAAATTATTCAATAAACATTAATAATTATAATAAATTATTAAAAAATTTTTGGAATTAATGCAAATTTTTAGAAAAAAATGTATATTTTTTTTTTATATACAAATCGTACATGTTATATTGCGACAGGGTACCGGTATAATACATGTGATACATATGTAGATTTTCGAAAAAAATTTTATCCTTTTAAATGGTCCTAAATACTATATAAAGGTAAAATATATAGAATTTTTCGGGATTCATTAAAAAATTTTAGGGAAAAAATTTCATTTTATTTTATATACAAATCGTACATGTTATATTGCGACAGGGTACCGGTATAATACATGTGATACATATGTAGATTTTCGAAAAAAATTTTATCCTTTTAAATAGTCCTAAATACTATATAAAGGTGAAATATATAGAATTTTTCGGGATTCATTAAAAAATTTTAGGGAAAAAATTTCATTTTATTTTATATACAAATCGTACATGTTATATTGCGACAGGGTACCGGTATAATACATGTGATACATATGTAGATTTTCGAAAAAAATTTTATCCTTTTAAATAGTCCTAAATACTATATAAAGGTAAAATATATAGAATTTTTCGGGATTCATTAAAAAATTTTAGGGAAAAAATTTCATTTTATTTTATATACAAATCGTACATGTTATATTGCGACAGGGTACCGGTATAATACATGTGATACATATGTA
The DNA here is from genome assembly GCF_905475395.1 of Chrysoperla carnea. Classification (NCBI taxonomy): domain Eukaryota; kingdom Metazoa; phylum Arthropoda; class Insecta; order Neuroptera; family Chrysopidae; genus Chrysoperla; species Chrysoperla carnea. The sequence goes on from NW_025408165.1 coordinate 29,918, forward strand.
GATTTTCGAAAAAAATTTTATCCTTTTAAATAGTCCTAAATACTATATAAAGGTAAAATATATAGAATTTTTCGGGATTCATT
>NW_025408165.1:35000-45849 GCF_905475395.1 Chrysoperla carnea
TAAGCGTCAATTTTGGCGCTTTAACTCTACGTTTGGTTCATCCCACAGCGCCAGTTCTGCTTACCAAAAGTGGCCCACTTGGCACTCTGATCCATATATAAAAAATATATTCTCATAGCTTCACATTATAAATAATGTTTTTAAGCAAGCTAGAGATCTCACCCATTTAAAGTTTGAGAATAGGTTGAGGTCGTTTCGGCCCCAAGGCCTCTAATCATTCGCTTTACCGGATGAGACTCTTATATAATGAACGCCAGCTATCCTGAGGGAAACTTCGGAGGGAACCAGCTACTAGATGGTTCGATTAGTCTTTCGCCCCTATACCCAGTTCCGACGATCGATTTGCACGTCAGAATCGCTACGGACCTCCATCAGGGTTTCCCCTGACTTCATCCTGACCAGGCATAGTTCACCATCTTTCGGGTCCCAGCGTGTACGCTCTAGGTGCGCCTCTATTATAATATAATCCGAAAACTAAATTATAATAATATAAGACGCCCTAGGAGTGCGATATTTAATACATAATATAAATATATCCTCCTTTTATCATTTATAAAAAAATATAAATAATATTTACTTTCATTGTGCCTTTGGGTTTCATAAAATTTATAAATATTTCGATGAAAAAATATTTTATTCCCAATGACTTGCGTACATGCTAGACTCCTTGGTCCGTGTTTCAAGACGGGTCCTGAAAGTACCCAAAGCTATATCGTCGCTGACAGATAAATTTTTAATAAAAAAAAATGAGCCAGTTCATTATCATACACCTACTGACAGTTAAATAGTATCATATAACGGCATAAAATCCGTATATATAATATGTTTTAATAAAAAAACCTATTTATACTCGTGGTGGATCTGAACGCGTTAATAACGCGACTCAATATCAATTTATAATTAATACCATCAAACAATTAATCAAGAAACATAGGCGTTTAACATACACAAAATATTATCAAAAAATAATATTGTACATTAATCAACGCACCAATGCCTATAGATTAATATTTAATGGGTCGCAACGTCCTACAAGATGAGAAGTGCATACCTCGTTATCATACAATTAACAATATACAGCAGTGCATATATTTTTACTAAAAATAAATTCCTAATAAAAATTTTTGTCACATGCTAGTACAAATTGGTTGATTAACGATAAAAAGTAAATGAATCTCATCTTTCGACCTTTCGGGTTTCTCAGGTTTACCCCTGAACGGTTTTACGTACTCTTTAACTCTCTCTTCAAAGTTCTTTTCAACTTTCCCTCACGGTACTTGTTCGCTATCGGTCTCGTGGTAATATTTAGCCTTAGATGGAGTTTACCACCCACTTAGAGCTGCACTCTCAAGCAACCCGACTCTAAGGAAAGATTCACCTATCATCAATAATAATCACTACGGGCCTGGCACCCTCTATGGGTATATGGCCCCATTCAAGATGGACTTGGATGTATTATATAACAATAGGTTTATATTGAATCTTCCTAAACACTACATTCCCCAAGTGTCTGTTTATCAGCCACGGGGTTCAGTGCTGGGCTTATCCCTGTTCGCTCGCCGCTACTAAGGGAATCCTAGTTAGTTTCTTTTCCTCCGCTTAATAATATGCTTAAATTCAGCGGGTAATCTCACCTACTCTGAGGTCGTAAAAGTTTTTAGAAGTATTAAAACAAAAATTTTTTTTATATATTATGTTTTTGTTATATTTTATAAGTAAACAATTTTCTTAATTATTCATACTCAAATTTTTTTAATATTATTATATAATATTATTTTTATATTTATCTAAAGAGAAGAAAATAAAAAATAAATAATTATATATATTAATTTTTTTCGAGTATATTGAAAATTTTATTACAAATAAAATATTCCATAACAAAATATTAATATATAATATTTTTGTTTATTCTTCTTTATTTAATATTTTAAAAATATATTATTAATATCATTTATTATTAATATTATTATTAACATAAAGTTTTATAATATTATATATAAATGATAAAAAATAATATTGATATATTAATTTAAAAATGTCGACAAATAATAAAAAATATATAAATTTTAAATGCTATTAAAAACATTTTATATTTATTTTTTTCTTATATTTGGCGTAAAACATTCATATATAAATAATTTTACATTTCTTTTATAAAAATTTTATTTATCAATTTAATTAAATATGAAAAAATAAATTTTCTTTTTTAATTATTGATAAATTTCTTTTTCATAAAAAAAATTTTATGTAAAATAATCTTTTATTATATTAATATAATGTATACGACCCTCAGCCAGATGTGGTCCGGGAACAGTATCCAAGGACCGCAATGTGCGTTCGAAATGTCAATGTTCATGTGTCCTGCAGTTCACAAGTTGACGCGCAATTAGCTGCGTTCTTCATCGACCCACGAGCCAAGTGATCCACCGTCCAGGGTAATCTTTTTAAATTTTAAATGTAAGTATTATTATTAATAATAATCTTTATTTTTAATATAAAAAATAAAATTATTAATTTATATATCTTTATAAATTCTTTTAAAATAAAAAAATTTTTCTAGAATATAAATTATATATTTTATTTTAAATATATATATATAAATTAAAGATATTATGGTATTAATAAATATATACATAACATTTTTGATATTTTTGTTAGTGCTAGCTAGATATAATAATTAATATTTGGTATATTTTATAGAAATGTATTTATTTTTTTTTTATAAATTATTTTCTACATAAAAATATATATAATATTAATATGGTACAAAACAAATGGGTTTGTTTTTTAACATAATAACTTTTAATAAAAAAAAAGAAATATCAAGACAAAACATAAAGAAATTTAAATTTGAAATAAATTTTATTCTTTAAAAAAATTTTATCTTGTGTTTTCTTTATTTTTATTATATAACATAGAAAAATAAAAATATAGATTATATCAATTATAATCTTATTTTATTTTTCTTAATAGAGATTATATACATATAAACAAATAATTTCAATATATTCTATTTTTAATTTCACTTTTTTATAAGAGAAATTATTTATAGATTTTATTAATAATTATTGTTTAATAATAATAATAATATTGAATATAAAAATATTTTATATGTAACAAATATATTATTAATATTTATATAATATTCTCTATATTATATGTATAGATATATTATGTGTATAAAAAAAGTTTGGCGTATTACTTTAATATGATATCATAACCAAAATAAATCTCTTTTAACACATAATTACTATTATATATTTTGAGAAAATTACATATTAATATGTTATTTTGTTAAAAAAAATATTTCTTATCAATAATATTTTTATTTTTTGGAATATTTAAAAACAATACAAAAAATATAAATAAATATATTTTATATATATCGTTAATGATCCTTCCGCAGGTTCACCTACGGAAACCTTGTTACGACTTTTACTTCCTCTAAATGATCAAGTTTGGTCATCTTCCCAGCAACATCGGCAATATCAGAAATATTGCCGCGTACCAGTCCGAAGACCTCACTAAATCATTCAATCGGTAGTAGCGACGGGCGGTGTGTACAAAGGGCAGGGACGTAATCAACGCGAGCTTATGACTCGCGCTTACTGGGAATTCCTCGTTCATGGGGAACAATTGCAAGCCCCAATCCCTAGCACGAAGGAGGTTCAGCGGGTTACCCGGACCTTTCGGCCTGGGAGGACACGCTGATTCCTTCAGTGTAGCGCGCGTGCGGCCCAGAACATCTAAGGGCATCACAGACCTGTTATTGCTCAATCTCGTGCGGCTAGAATGCCGCCTGTCCCTCTAAGAAGAATTATTTGTACGCCGGCAGTAAAAACCACATCAAAAAACTGCGTACCCATACACCATAACATATGCAACATAAAGCACAATATATACAAAATATAATCTTGATCGTTAAATCTCAAAAATACATGCATATATAAATACAATACATAACACACATGAAAATGAATGAAATGGGAAACAAACAGCCGATGGGCCTTGAGATGCCGGTAAAGTACGTCTATTTAGCAGGCTAGAGTCTCGTTCGTTATCGGAATTAACCAGACAAATCGCTCCACCAACTAAGAACGGCCATGCACCACCACCCACCGAATCAAGAAAGAGCTCTCAATCTGTCAATCCTTCCGGTGTCCGGGCCTGGTGAGGTTTCCCGTGTTGAGTCAAATTAAGCCGCAGGCTCCACTCCTGGTGGTGCCCTTCCGTCAATTCCTTTAAGTTTCAGCTTTGCAACCATACTTCCCCCGGAACCCAAAAGCTTTGGTTTCCCGGAAGCTGCCCGCCGAGTCATCGGAGGAACTTCGGCGGATCGCTAGCTGGCATCGTTTATGGTTAGAACTAGGGCGGTATCTGATCGCCTTCGAACCTCTAACTTTCGTTCTTGATCAATCAAAACATTTTTGGCAAATGCTTTCGCTTCTGTCCGTCTTGCGACGATCCAAGAATTTCACCTCTAACGTCGCAATACGAATGCCCCCATCTGTCCGTATTAATCATTACCTCGGAGTTCCGAAAACCAACAAAATAGAACCGAGGTCCTATTCCATTATTCCATGCACACAATATTCAGGCAAAATTTGAGCCTGCCTTAAGCACTCTAATTTGTTCAAAGTAAACGTACCGGCCCACCTCGACACTCAATTAAGAGCACCGCGACGGGATTGCAATTGGGGGCTGCCACCGCTCTTAACGGTTAAACACTTACGACAAATTACATAATAAAAATATATATAATGCATTAAATAAATAATAACACTAAAATATACTTTATACATAATCTGTACCACCCACCGGTAGGACGTCCCACATAACATGCTAGTTAAACAATGCGAGCATTGAACCAACAGTGTAGGACACAGATTCGACTACGAGCTTTTTAACCGCAACAACTTTAATATACGCTATTGGAGCTGGAATTACCGCGGCTGCTGGCACCAGACTTGCCCTCCAATGGATCCTCGTTAAAGGATTTAAAGTGTACTCATTCCGATTACGGGGCCTCGGATGAGTCCCGTATCGTTATTTTTCGTCACTACCTCCCCGTGCCGGGAGTGGGTAATTTGCGCGCCTGCTGCCTTCCTTGGATGTGGTAGCCGTTTCTCAGGCTCCCTCTCCGGAATCGAACCCTGATTCCCCGTTACCCGTTACAACCATGGTAGGCGCAGAACCTACCATCGACAGTTGATAAGGCAGACATTTGAAAGATGCGTCGCCGGTACGAGACCGTGCGATCAGCTTAAAGTTATTCAGAGTCACCAAATTAAACGATGCAAATTAAAATTTACACCGATTGGTTTTGATCTAATAAAAGCATTCCTTCCATCTCTGGTCGGAACTCTGTTTGCATGTATTAGCTCTAGAATTACCACAGTTATCCAAGTAAATGTGGGTACGATCTAAGGAACCATAACTGATATAATGAGCCTTTCGCGGTTTCACCTTAATTTGGCTTGTACTGAGACATGCATGGCTTAATCTTTGAGACAAGCATATGACTACTGGCAGGATCAACCAGGGAACTATTTGTATTTATAATATTAAATATATAATAATATACATGATATTTTTGTTTTCTTATTATAAGAAAAAAAATTTTCATACAATAATTATTAATATATAATAATATTATTACAATTTCATTTTAAATATCAGATGGTCTCACCCATTACTGATATAAATTTTTTTTTTTTTATATCTCTATTGTTTTAAAATTAATAGAAAAAACATATGAGATATATATATTATTATTAATTTTTTTTTTTTTCAAATATATATTTTATTATGTCATTTATATAATTTTTTTGCTTTTACAAAAAGAAATATATAACATGTTATTCATAATAAATATTATTGAATAAAAAAAAAAAATAATAATTATGATTTTTGTCAGACCATCACCAAATGGGTCTTAAAATATTTCAAACATTTTCTCATACTCGTCGCTAGATTGAAAGCGTCATTTATTTTTTAATTTTATTTAAAAAGTTAATTTTAAATAAAAAACGTTATAATAACACTTAATATTCTCGCTTGGTATGAGGTGAGTCAATGTAATATTATTTATAAAAATAATTTTTATATAAATATTGTGTGCTCATATGGGAGTGTAAAGTTTAAAACTTATAACCCATGAACTTGCTTTGACAAAAAAATTTATATGTTATTCTATTTATAATCAATAATTTAATAAAAAAAAAATTTTTTTTAAATATTGATATAAAAAGATATACATATAGAGGTTTTTTTACAAAATTCTCATTAATTTTTTTACAAAAATAATAATACAATATTTAATATCAAAATAATCCAAACTGATTACCATCCAGACTATTATCAATATATATAAGATTGTATTATTATTCATTTCAATACATATTTATTAAAACTGAGATAAAATTTCATATATTAATAAATATGCATGTGTAAAAAAAAAATTTTTTATATAATAATTGAAAATGTTTTTGCTATTATTTTATATACATACATTAAATAATTGATAACAATTTAATACAATGTACACCTAAAAAATAATAACAGCATATACATATTCGAAACATTACTAGCAAAAAAACCAAAATACAATATTAAATATCAAAATAAACCAAACTGATTACCATCCAGAATATTTTGAGTATATATATATATATAATTTTGTATATTTTGCGTTCATGTTAATAAAATATATAAATGATACATATTTGAAAAGTGTTATTCTTCTTTCTGTTTTTTCGTAATATCATGGTGTCCATAGACATGCAAAAGCGTCATACCAAGCCATATACATACCTACACCACCTTTGTTGAATGATACACGAACAGTATGAAAATTAAACAACATATTCAATATCATTTTATATTATACTAAAATAAATGTTATTCTATTAAGAAAGTGTATATTTTTAAATTTGGCATTCATTACATAGTCAAAATACAATAATAATATAGATGATACATATACGATAAGTGTTATTTTTCTTTCTGTTTTTTCGTGATATCATGGTGTCCATAGAATTGCAACGACGTCATACCAAGCCATATACAACTCTACACCACCTTTGTTGAATGATACACTTAGAGTATGAAAAATAAACAAATTATACTATATCATACTATATCATATATGTAAGACTGTTGAACATAATACCACAAAATACACTATTTCATATAGATATACATTCATTCTTGTCAACATAAAAGTACGTTATAAATGATACATATACAATAAGTTTTATTCCTCTTTCTGTTATTCCGTAATATCATAGTGTCCATAGAATTGCAACGACGTCATACCAAGCCATATACAACTCTACACCACCTTTGTTGAATGATACACGGACAGTATGAAAAATAAACAACCTATTCTATACCATTTAATATCATACTAAAACATGAAACAAATGTTATTCTATTAAAAAGTGTATTATTTTATTATATTTAGTATTCATTACACAGTCAACATACATAAATGATACATATACGATAAGTGTTATTCCTCTATCTGTGCATCCGTAATATCATAGTGTCCATAGAATTGCAACAACGTCATACCAAGCCATATACAACTCTACACCACCTTTGTTGAATGATACACGGACAGTATGAAAAATAAACAACTTATACTATACCATACTATATCATATGTGTGAGACTGCTGAACGTAATACCACTAATACACTGTTATACATAGATATACATTCATCTCATTAACTTACACGCACTATCCATCATATATATTAAAGACATTACACCCGGTGCTTCAAACTCAAAATATGATAATGTTTAAAATGGCTTTAAAACATCATAAACTTTACAGAATAATCAAAATTTAAAGAAAAAAATTTTTAAAAAAAAATTTTTTTCAGCTAAAAATTTTTATTTTGGGACCAAAAAAATTTTTTTTTGCTTATATCATATTTTATTAAATGAAATTTATGCATTATAATAAATTATTCAATAAACATTAATAATTATAATAAATTATTAAAAAATTTTTGGAATTAATGCAAATTTTTAGAAAAAAATGTATATTTTTTTTTTTATATACAAATCGTACATGTTATATTGCGACAGGGTACCGGTATAATACATGTGATACATATGTAGATTTTCGAAAAAAATTTATCCTTTTAAATGGTCCTAAATACTATATAAAGGTAAAATATATAGAATTTTTCGGGATTCATTAAAAAATTTTAGGGAAAAAATTTCATTTTATTTTATATACAAATCGTACATGTTATATTGCGACAGGGTACCGGTATAATACATGTGATACATATGTAGATTTTCGAAAAAAATTTTATCCTTTTAAATAGTCCTAAATACTATATAAAGGTGAAATATATAGAATTTTTCGGGATTCATTAAAAAATTTTAGGGAAAAAATTTCATTTTATTTTATATACAAATCGTACATGTTATATTGCGACAGGGTACCGGTATAATACATGTGATACATATGTAGATTTTCGAAAAAAATTTATCCTTTTAAATAGTCCTAAATACTATATAAAGGTAAAATATATAGAATTTTTCGGGATTCATTAAAAAATTTTAGGGAAAAAATTTCATTTTATTTTATATACAAATCGTACATGTTATATTGCGACAGGGTACCGGTATAATACATGTGATACAATGTAGATTTTCGAAAAAAATTTTATCCTTTTAAATAGTCCTAAATACTATATAAAGGTAAAATATATAGAATTTTTCGGGATTCATTAAAAAATTTTAGGGAAAAAATTTCATTTTATTTTATATACAAATCGTACATGTTATATTGCGACAGGGTACCGGTATAATACATGTGATACATATGTAGATTTTCTAAAAAATTTTTATCCATTTAAATGCTTCTAAATACTGTATAATGCAAATATATATAATAATTTACAGAATTAATACAAAATTTTTATTGTACAAATTTCAATTAATAGTTAATTGGTTAAAAAAAAATTTCAATACACAATGGGAATCAGGCTATTTTATTGGAACTTATTTATAATTAATTCATAATATATTTTTCTATATAAATTGATTAATTGTTTTTACATTCACCGTGTAAACGTATACACCATTCAAGTAACATAAAAAAAAAAAAAAAAAAAAAAATATTATTATATTCTAGTAATACATAATAGTTATTCGCTAAAAAATATTTAATAGACAATAAAAATCTGACTATTCTGTTGTGAACTTATAAATTATTGATTCAAAATATATTTCTCTACCTAAATTTATTAATTGTATACACGCCCCCATGTACGTTGTTCAAGTCATATATTATTTTGCATAAGGATTACAAATAAATATTATATAATAAATAAGAGTTAATAAAAATTTAAAATTTATTATCCATTTTAAATTTATCAGCTAAATAAATATTTTTACATTCTTTTAAATTATTACTTTTTATTGTATTAAGAGTATATATCTAGTTTTATTAATCTTAATCCTTTTACAAGCACTAATATTATTTATACATAATATATTTTTATTTTATGTATGGAAAGCATAACTTGCTAAATACATCCTAACAATTTAAAAACTTTTCATTTGATTAATATTATTTACAATAGCTAATATTAATAGAATCTGAATAATCAAAATTATTTCTTTAAATATATGAATTCCGAATGTAAGTGTCCATCATAATACTTCATTAAGTTTATATTTGGCTAGCAACCTGTTATGCATAAATTGCTTTAAAGGTTGCCTACTAAACATATTATAATTATAATTATTAACAATTTTTGTCAATTGCGATTGCATTTTTTAGTATAATCAATGGTAGCGATTATAAGTAAAAACAATTAAAATCATTATAATAATTGTTAGCGATTATAATCAATATTGATAAGATGGAAACAAAAAGTGTTTATTCATAAAAAAAGCTCTTTAATTTATTACATTTAAAAACAAAAATTTTCTAACATAATAAATTAAAGAGCATTTATTATCAATACCATTTCTTACCATAATCGACTAAAAATATTATTATAACTAATAACTTTATTTATAAATAAGCAACCATTTTATTATTAATAGATTTAATAATATTAATTGTAAATTATAATAATAATCATTATTATTAATATTATTATTATGAATAGTTATTATTATTAATATTATTACATTTATTAGTAATAATAGATGACAGTGCTTATTATCAAAAGCCGTTCCATTTATAAGTATTATGGTTAGCATTAAATATTTATAAGTTCAAATATTTTCGTTAGCATTTATTATAAATATTGTTAAGTTATATTTAGTTTGCTTTAATTTTTATTCATAAAAAAAGCTCTTTAATTAATAAAGAGCAAATATTATCATAATTATTTATAATTATTATTATCAATAACATTTATTATTAATATTCATTATAATTATTATTATTATTATTATTTTTAATATTATTATTATTATTATAAATTTATTGATAAAAAAAGCCTCTAGTAAAGAGGCTTTAAAATAAAATGATAAAAAAAGCCACTTGTATAGAAGAGGCTTAAAAATTTTTTTTTGAAAAAAAAGCCTTCGTAGAGAAGGCTATGTTAAAGAGTGATTTTTTCAAAATTTTGAAAAAAATACCCTTCCCTTTGTATTATAGGGAAATGTAAACATTACATTCCCCCTTTTACAAGTTAAAAACGTATTTAAAAAAAAAAATCTTTTTTAATACATTTTAAAATTTAAAACAAAGAGTGTATTTTTGTTTAAATAATTGTGGGGTAAATCTCGTTTTATTTTTATTAATTCATTTAAAATTTAATTAAATAAATTAAATAAAACGAATCCCCAAGCCAAGGGCTGAGTCTCA
>NW_025408166.1:5000-7500 GCF_905475395.1 Chrysoperla carnea
TTTTAATAAAAAAAAATGAGCCAGTTCATTATCATACACCTACTGACAGTTAAATAGTATCATATAACGGCATAAAATCCGTATATATAATATGTTTTAATAAAAAAACCTATTTATACTCGTGGTGGATCTGAACGCGTTAATAACGCGACTCAATATCAATTTATAATTAATACCATCAAACAATTAATCAAGAAACATAGGCGTTTAACATACACAAAATATTATCAAAAAATAATATTGTACATTAATCAACGCACCAATGCCTATAGATTAATATTTAATGGGTCGCAACGTCCTACAAGATGAGAAGTGCATACCTCGTTATCATACAATTAACAATATACAGCAGTGCATATATTTTTACTAAAAATAAATTCCTAATAAAAATTTTTGTCACATGCTAGTACAAATTGGTTGATTAACGATAAAAAGTAAATGAATCTCATCTTTCGACCTTTCGGGTTTCTCAGGTTTACCCCTGAACGGTTTTACGTACTCTTTAACTCTCTCTTCAAAGTTCTTTTCAACTTTCCCTCACGGTACTTGTTCGCTATCGGTCTCGTGGTAATATTTAGCCTTAGATGGAGTTTACCACCCACTTAGAGCTGCACTCTCAAGCAACCCGACTCTAAGGAAAGATTCACCTATCATCAATAATAATCACTACGGGCCTGGCACCCTCTATGGGTATATGGCCCCATTCAAGATGGACTTGGATGTATTATATAACAATAGGTTTATATTGAATCTTCCTAAACACTACATTCCCCAAGTGTCTGTTTATCAGCCACGGGGTTCAGTGCTGGGCTTATCCCTGTTCGCTCGCCGCTACTAAGGGAATCCTAGTTAGTTTCTTTTCCTCCGCTTAATAATATGCTTAAATTCAGCGGGTAATCTCACCTACTCTGAGGTCGTAAAAGTTTTTAGAAGTATTAAAACAAAAATTTTTTTTATATATTATGTTTTTGTTATATTTTATAAGTAAACAATTTTCTTAATTATTCATACTCAAATTTTTTTAATATTATTATATAATATTATTTTTATATTTATCTAAAGAGAAGAAAATAAAAAATAAATAATTATATATATTAATTTTTTTCGAGTATATTGAAAATTTTATTACAAATAAAATATTCCATAACAAAATATTAATATATAATATTTTTGTTTATTCTTCTTTATTTAATATTTTAAAAATATATTATTAATATCATTTATTATTAATATTATTATTAACATAAAGTTTTATAATATTATATATAAATGATAAAAAATAATATTGATATATTAATTTAAAAATGTCGACAAATAATAAAAAATATATAAATTTTAAATGCTATTAAAAACATTTTATATTTATTTTTTTCTTATATTTGGCGTAAAACATTCATATATAAATAATTTTACATTTCTTTTATAAAAATTTTATTTATCAATTTAATTAAATATGAAAAAATAAATTTTCTTTTTTAATTATTGATAAATTTCTTTTTCATAAAAAAAATTTTATGTAAAATAATCTTTTATTATATTAATATAATGTATACGACCCTCAGCCAGATGTGGTCCGGGAACAGTATCCAAGGACCGCAATGTGCGTTCGAAATGTCAATGTTCATGTGTCCTGCAGTTCACAAGTTGACGCGCAATTAGCTGCGTTCTTCATCGACCCACGAGCCAAGTGATCCACCGTCCAGGGTAATCTTTTTAAATTTTAAATGTAAGTATTATTATTAATAATAATCTTTATTTTTAATATAAAAAATAAAATTATTAATTTATATATCTTTATAAATTCTTTTAAAATAAAAAAATTTTTCTAGAATATAAATTATATATTTTATTTTAAATATATATATATATAAATTAAAGATATTATGGTATTAATAAATATATACATAACATTTTTGATATTTTTGTTAGTGCTAGCTAGATATAATAATTAATATTTGGTATATTTTATAGAAATGTATTTATTTTTTTTTTATAAATTATTTTCTACATAAAAATATATATAATATTAATATGGTACAAAACAAATGGGTTTGTTTTTTAACATAATAACTTTTAATAAAAAAAAAGAAATATCAAGACAAAACATAAAGAAATTTAAATTTGAAATAAATTTTATTCTTTAAAAAAATTTTATCTTGTGTTTTCTTTATTTTTATTATATAACATAGAAAAATAAAAATATAGATTATATCAATTATAATCTTATTTTATTTTTCTTAATAGAGATTATATACATATAAACAAATAATTTCAATATATTCTATTTTTAATTTCACTTTTTTATAAGAGAAATTATTTATAGATTTTATTAATAATTATTGTTTAATAATAATAATAATATTGAATATAAAAATATTTTATATGTAACAAATATATTATTAATATTTATATAATATTCTCTATATTATATGTATAGATATATTATGTGTATAAAAAAAGTTTGGCGTATTACTTTAATATGATATCATAACCAAAATAA
>NW_025408166.1:10000-12500 GCF_905475395.1 Chrysoperla carnea
TGTTTTAAAATTAATAGAAAAAACATATGAGATATATATATTATTATTAATTTTTTTTTTTTTCAAATATATATTTTATTATGTCATTTATATAATTTTTTTGCTTTTACAAAAAGAAATATATAACATGTTATTCATAATAAATATTATTGAATAAAAAAAAAAAAAAAAAATTATGATTTTTGTCAGACCATCACCAAATGGGTCTTAAAATATTTCAAACATTTTCTCATACTCGTCGCTAGATTGAAAGCGTCATTTATTTTTTAATTTTATTTAAAAAGTTAATTTTAAATAAAAAACGTTATAATAACACTTAATATTCTCGCTTGGTATGAGGTGAGTCAATGTAATATTATTTATAAAAATAATTTTTATATAAATATTGTGTGCTCATATGGGAGTGTAAAGTTTAAAACTTATAACCCATGAACTTGCTTTGACAAAAAAATTTATATGTTATTCTATTTATAATCAATAATTTAATAAAAAAAAATTTTTTTTTAAATATTGATATAAAAAGATATACATATAGAGGTTTTTTTACAAAATTCTCATTAATTTTTTTACAAAAATAATAATACAATATTTAATATCAAAATAATCCAAACTGATTACCATCCAGACTATTATCAATATATATAAGATTGTATTATTATTCATTTCAATACATATTTATTAAAACTGAGATAAAATTTCATATATTAATAAATATGCATGTGTAAAAAAAAAAATTTTTATATAATAATTGAAAATGTTTTTGCTATTATTTTGTATACATACATTAAATAATTGATAACAATTTAATACAATGTACACCTAAAAAATAATAACAGCATATACATATTCGAAACATTACTAGCAAAAAAACCAAAATACAATATTAAATATCAAAATAAACCAAACTGATTACCATCCAGAATATTTTGAGTATATATATATATAATTTTGTATATTTTGCGTTCATGTTAATAAAATATATAAATGATACATATTTGAAAAGTGTTATTCTTCTTTCTGTTTTTTCGTAATATCATGGTGTCCATAGACATGCAAAAGCGTCATACCAAGCCATATACATACCTACACCACCTTTGTTGAATGATACACGAACAGTATGAAAATTAAACAACATATTCAATATCATTTTATATTATACTAAAATAAATGTTATTCTATTAAGAAAGTGTATATTTTTAAATTTGGCATTCATTACATAGTCAAAATACAATAATAATATAGATGATACATATACGATAATTGTTATTTTTCTTTCTGTTTTTTCGTGATATCATGGTGTCCATAGAATTGCAACGACGTCATACCAAGCCATATACAACTCTACACCACCTTTGTTGAATGATACACTTAGAGTATGAAAAATAAACAAATTATACTATATCATACTATATCATATATGTAAGACTGTTGAACATAATACCACAAAATACACTATTTCATATAGATATACATTCATTCTTGTCAACATAAAAGTACGTTATAAATGATACATATACAATAAGTTTTATTCCTCTTTCTGTTATTCCGTAATATCATAGTGTCCATAGAATTGCAACGACGTCATACCAAGCCATATACAACTCTACACCACCTTTGTTGAATGATACACGGACAGTATGAAAAATAAACAACCTATTCTATACCATTTAATATCATACTAAAACATGAAACAAATGTTATTCTATTAAAAAGTGTATTATTTTATTATATTTAGTATTCATTACACAGTCAACATACATAAATGATACATATACGATAAGTGTTATTCCTCTATCTGTGCATCCGTAATATCATAGTGTCCATAGAATTGCAACAACGTCATACCAAGCCATATACAACTCTACACCACCTTTGTTGAATGATACACGGACAGTATGAAAAATAAACAACTTATACTATACCATACTATATCATATGTGTGAGACTGCTGAACGTAATACCACTAATACACTGTTATACATAGATATACATTCATCTCATTAACTTACACGCACTATCCATCATATATATTAAAGACATTACACCCGGTGCTTCAAACTCAAAATATGATAATGTTTAAAATGGCTTTAAACATCATAAACTTTACAGAATAATCAAAATTTAAAGAAAAAAATTTTAAAAAAAAAATTTTTTTCAGCTAAAAATTTTTATTTTGGGACCAAAAAAATTTTTTTTTGCTTTTATCATATTTTATTAAATGAAATTTATGCATTATAATAAATTATTCAATAAACATTAATAATTATAATAAATTATTAAAAAATTTTTGGAATTAATGCAAATTTTTAGAAAAAAATGTATATTTTTTTTTTATATACAAATCGTACATGTTATATTGCGACAGGGTACCGGTATAATACATGTGATACATATGTAGATTTTCGAAAAAATTTTTATCCTTTTAAATGGTCCTAAATACTATATAAAGGTAAAATATATAGAATTTTTCGGGATTCATTAAAAAATTTTAGGGAAAAAA
>NW_025408166.1:30000-32500 GCF_905475395.1 Chrysoperla carnea
ACATACATTAAATAATTGATAACAATTTAATACAATGTACACCTAAAAAATAATAACAGCATATACATATTCGAAACATTACTAGCAAAAAAACCAAAATACAATATTAAATATCAAAATAAACCAAACTGATTACCATCCAGAATATTTTGAGTATATATATATATAATTTTGTATATTTTGCGTTCATGTTAATAAAATATATAAATGATACATATTTGAAAAGTGTTATTCTTCTTTCTGTTTTTTCGTAATATCATGGTGTCCATAGACATGCAAAAGCGTCATACCAAGCCATATACATACCTACACCACCTTTGTTGAATGATACACGAACAGTATGAAAATTAAACAACATATTCAATATCATTTTATATTATACTAAAATAAATGTTATTCTATTAAGAAAGTGTATATTTTTAAATTTGGCATTCATTACATAGTCAAAATACAATAATAATATAGATGATACATATACGATAATTGTTATTTTTCTTTCTGTTTTTTCGTGATATCATGGTGTCCATAGAATTGCAACGACGTCATACCAAGCCATATACAACTCTACACCACCTTTGTTGAATGATACACTTAGAGTATGAAAAATAAACAAATTATACTATATCATACTATATCATATATGTAAGACTGTTGAACATAATACCACAAAATACACTATTTCATATAGATATACATTCATTCTTGTCAACATAAAAGTACGTTATAAATGATACATATACAATAAGTTTTATTCCTCTTTCTGTTATTCCGTAATATCATAGTGTCCATAGAATTGCAACGACGTCATACCAAGCCATATACAACTCTACACCACCTTTGTTGAATGATACACGGACAGTATGAAAAATAAACAACCTATTCTATACCATTTAATATCATACTAAAACATGAAACAAATGTTATTCTATTAAAAAGTGTATTATTTTATTATATTTAGTATTCATTACACAGTCAACATACATAAATGATACATATACGATAAGTGTTATTCCTCTATCTGTGCATCCGTAATATCATAGTGTCCATAGAATTGCAACAACGTCATACCAAGCCATATACAACTCTACACCACCTTTGTTGAATGATACACGGACAGTATGAAAAATAAACAACTTATACTATACCATACTATATCATATGTGTGAGACTGCTGAACGTAATACCACTAATACACTGTTATACATAGATATACATTCATCTCATTAACTTACACGCACTATCCATCATATATATTAAAGACATTACACCCGGTGCTTCAAACTCAAAATATGATAATGTTTAAAATGGCTTTAAACATCATAAACTTTACAGAATAATCAAAATTTAAAGAAAAAAATTTTTAAAAAAAAATTTTTTTCAGCTAAAAATTTTTATTTTGGGACCAAAAAAATTTTTTTTTGCTTTTATCATATTTTATTAAATGAAATTTATGCATTATAATAAATTATTCAATAAACATTAATAATTATAATAAATTATTAAAAAATTTTTGGAATTAATGCAAATTTTTAGAAAAAAATGTATATTTTTTTTTTATATACAAATCGTACATGTTATATTGCGACAGGGTACCGGTATAATACATGTGATACATATGTAGATTTTCGAAAAAATTTTTATCCTTTTAAATGGTCCTAAATACTATATAAAGGTAAAATATATAGAATTTTTCGGGATTCATTAAAAAATTTTAGGGAAAAAATTTCATTTTATTTTATATACAAATCGTACATGTTATATTGCGGGGTACCGGTATAATACATGTGATACATATGTAGATTTTCGAAAAAATTTTATCCTTTTAAATAGTCCTAAATACTATATAAAGGTGAAATATATAGAATTTTTCGGGATTCATTAAAAAATTTTAGGGAAAAAATTTCATTTTATTTTATATACAAATCGTACATGTTATATTGCGACAGGGTACCGGTATAATACATGTGATACATATGTAGATTTTCGAAAAAAATTTTATCCTTTTAAATAGTCCTAAATACTATATAAAGGTAAAATATATAGAATTTTTCGGGATTCATTAAAAAATTTTAGGGAAAAAATTTCATTTTATTTTATATACAAATCGTACATGTTATATTGCGACAGGGTACCGGTATAATACATGTGATACATATGTAGATTTTCGAAAAAAATTTTATCCTTTTAAATAGTCCTAAATACTATATAAAGGTAAAATATATAGAATTTTTCGGGATTCATTAAAAAATTTTAGGGAAAAAATTTCATTTTATTTTATATACAAATCGTACATGTTATATTGCGACAGGGTACCGGTATAATACATGTGATACATATGTAGATTTTTCTAAAAAATTTTTATCCATTTAAATGCTTCTAAATACTGTATAATGCAAATATATATAATAATTTACAGAATTAATACAAAATTTTTATTGTACAAATTCACATTAATAGTTAATTGGTTAAAAAAAAATTTCAATACACAATGGGAATCAGG
>NW_025408166.1:37500-40000 GCF_905475395.1 Chrysoperla carnea
AACGCCAGCTATCCTGAGGGAAACTTCGGAGGGAACCAGCTACTAGATGGTTCGATTAGTCTTTCGCCCCTATACCCAGTTCCGACGATCGATTTGCACGTCAGAATCGCTACGGACCTCCATCAGGGTTTCCCCTGACTTCATCCTGACCAGGCATAGTTCACCATCTTTCGGGTCCCAGCGTGTACGCTCTAGGTGCGCCTCTATTATAATATAATCCGAAAACTAAATTATAATAATATAAGACGCCCTAGGAGTGCGATATTTAATACATAATATAAATATATCCTCCTTTTATCATTTATAAAAAAATATAAATAATATTTACTTTCATTGTGCCTTTGGGTTTCATAAAATTTATAAATATTTCGATGAAAAAATATTTTATTCCCAATGACTTGCGTACATGCTAGACTCCTTGGTCCGTGTTTCAAGACGGGTCCTGAAAGTACCCAAAGCTATATCGTCGCTGACAGATAAATTTTTAATAAAAAAAAATGAGCCAGTTCATTATCATACACCTACTGACAGTTAAATAGTATCATATAACGGCATAAAATCCGTATATATAATATGTTTTAATAAAAAAAACCTATTTATACTCGTGGTGGATCTGAACGCGTTAATAACGCGACTCAATATCAATTTATAATTAATACCATCAAACAATTAATCAAGAAACATAGGCGTTTAACATACACAAAATATTATCAAAAAATAATATTGTACATTAATCAACGCACCAATGCCTATAGATTAATATTTAATGGGTCGCAACGTCCTACAAGATGAGAAGTGCATACCTCGTTATCATACAATTAACAATATACAGCAGTGCATATATTTTTACTAAAAATAAATTCCTAATAAAAATTTTTGTCACATGCTAGTACAAATTGGTTGATTAACGATAAAAAGTAAATGAATCTCATCTTTCGACCTTTCGGGTTTCTCAGGTTTACCCCTGAACGGTTTTACGTACTCTTTAACTCTCTCTTCAAAGTTCTTTTCAACTTTCCCTCACGGTACTTGTTCGCTATCGGTCTCGTGGTAATATTTAGCCTTAGATGGAGTTTACCACCCACTTAGAGCTGCACTCTCAAGCAACCCGACTCTAAGGAAAGATTCACCTATCATCAATAATAATCACTACGGGCCTGGCACCCTCTATGGGTATATGGCCCCATTCAAGATGGACTTGGATGTATTATATAACAATAGGTTTATATTGAATCTTCCTAAACACTACATTCCCCAAGTGTCTGTTTATCAGCCACGGGGTTCAGTGCTGGGCTTATCCCTGTTCGCTCGCCGCTACTAAGGGAATCCTAGTTAGTTTCTTTTCCTCCGCTTAATAATATGCTTAAATTCAGCGGGTAATCTCACCTACTCTGAGGTCGTAAAAGTTTTTAGAAGTATTAAAACAAAAATTTTTTTTATATATTATGTTTTTGTTATATTTTATAAGTAAACAATTTTCTTAATTATTCATACTCAAATTTTTTTAATATTATTATATAATATTATTTTTATATTTATCTAAAGAGAAGAAAATAAAAAATAAATAATTATATATATTAATTTTTTTCGAGTATATTGAAAATTTTATTACAAATAAAATATTCCATAACAAAATATTAATATATAATATTTTTGTTTATTCTTCTTTATTTAATATTTTAAAAATATATTATTAATATCATTTATTATTAATATTATTATTAACATAAAGTTTTATAATATTATATATAAATGATAAAAAATAATATTGATATATTAATTTAAAAATGTCGACAAATAATAAAAAATATATAAATTTTAAATGCTATTAAAAACATTTTATATTTATTTTTTTCTTATATTTGGCGTAAAACATTCATATATAAATAATTTTACATTTCTTTTATAAAAATTTTATTTATCAATTTAATTAAATATGAAAAAATAAATTTTCTTTTTTAATTATTGATAAATTTCTTTTTCATAAAAAAAATTTTATGTAAAATAATCTTTTATTATATTAATATAATGTATACGACCCTCAGCCAGATGTGGTCCGGGAACAGTATCCAAGGACCGCAATGTGCGTTCGAAATGTCAATGTTCATGTGTCCTGCAGTTCACAAGTTGACGCGCAATTAGCTGCGTTCTTCATCGACCCACGAGCCAAGTGATCCACCGTCCAGGGTAATCTTTTTAAATTTTAAATGTAAGTATTATTATTAATAATAATCTTTATTTTTAATATAAAAAATAAAATTATTAATTTATATATCTTTATAAATTCTTTTAAAATAAAAAAATTTTTCTAGAATATAAATTATATATTTTATTTTAAATATATATATATAAATTAAAGATATTATGGTATTAATAAATATATACATAACATTTTTGATATTTTTGTTAGTGCTAGCTAGATATAATAATTAATATTTGGTATATTTTATAGAAATGTATTTATTTTTTTTTTATAAATTATTTTCTACATAAAAATATA
>NW_025408166.1:42500-45586 GCF_905475395.1 Chrysoperla carnea
GAGACCGTGCGATCAGCTTAAAGTTATTCAGAGTCACCAAATTAAACGATGCAAATTAAAATTTACACCGATTGGTTTTGATCTAATAAAAGCATTCCTTCCATCTCTGGTCGGAACTCTGTTTGCATGTATTAGCTCTAGAATTACCACAGTTATCCAAGTAAATGTGGGTACGATCTAAGGAACCATAACTGATATAATGAGCCTTTCGCGGTTTCACCTTAATTTGGCTTGTACTGAGACATGCATGGCTTAATCTTTGAGACAAGCATATGACTACTGGCAGGATCAACCAGGGAACTATTTGTATTTATAATATTAAATATATAATAATATACATGATATTTTTGTTTTCTTATTATAAGAAAAAAAATTTTCATACAATAATTATTAATATATAATAATATTATTACAATTTCATTTTAAATATCAGATGGTCTCACCCATTACTGATATAAATTTTTTTTTTTTTATATCTCTATTGTTTTAAAATTAATAGAAAAAACATATGAGATATATATATTATTATTAATTTTTTTTTTTTTCAAATATATATTTTATTATGTCATTTATATAATTTTTTTGCTTTTACAAAAAGAAATATATAACATGTTATTCATAATAAATATTATTGAATAAAAAAAAAAAATAATAATTATGATTTTTGTCAGACCATCACCAAATGGGTCTTAAAATATTTCAAACATTTTCTCATACTCGTCGCTAGATTGAAAGCGTCATTTATTTTTTAATTTTATTTAAAAAGTTAATTTTAAATAAAAAACGTTATAATAACACTTAATATTCTCGCTTGGTATGAGGTGAGTCAATGTAATATTATTTATAAAAATAATTTTTTATATAAATATTGTGTGCTCATATGGGAGTGTAAAGTTTAAAACTTATAACCCATGAACTTGCTTTGACAAAAAAATTTATATGTTATTCTATTTATAATCAATAATTTAATAAAAAAAAAAATTTTTTTTAAATATTGATATAAAAAGATATACATATAGAGGTTTTTTTACAAAATTCTCATTAATTTTTTTACAAAAATAATAATACAATATTTAATATCAAAATAATCCAAACTGATTACCATCCAGACTATTATCAATATATATAAGATTGTATTATTATTCATTTCAATACATATTTATTAAAACTGAGATAAAATTTCATATATTAATAAATATGCATGTGTAAAAAAAAAATTTTTTATATAATAATTGAAAATGTTTTTGCTATTATTTTATATACATACATTAAATAATTGATAACAATTTAATACAATGTACACCTAAAAAATAATAACAGCATATACATATTCGAAACATTACTAGCAAAAAAACCAAAATACAATATTAAATATCAAAATAAACCAAACTGATTACCATCCAGAATATTTTGAGTATATATATATATATAATTTTGTATATTTTGCGTTCATGTTAATAAAATATATAAATGATACATATTTGAAAAGTGTTATTCTTCTTTCTGTTTTTTCGTAATATCATGGTGTCCATAGACATGCAAAAGCGTCATACCAAGCCATATACATACCTACACCACCTTTGTTGAATGATACACGAACAGTATGAAAATTAAACAACATATTCAATATCATTTTATATTATACTAAAATAAATGTTATTCTATTAAGAAAGTGTATATTTTTAAATTTGGCATTCATTACATAGTCAAAATACAATAATAATATAGATGATACATATACGATAATTGTTATTTTTCTTTCTGTTTTTTCGTGATATCATGGTGTCCATAGAATTGCAACGACGTCATACCAAGCCATATACAACTCTACACCACCTTTGTTGAATGATACACTTAGAGTATGAAAAATAAACAAATTATACTATATCATACTATATCATATATGTAAGACTGTTGAACATAATACCACAAAATACACTATTTCATATAGATATACATTCATTCTTGTCAACATAAAAGTACGTTATAAATGATACATATACAATAAGTTTTTATTCCTCTTTCTGTTATTCCGTAATATCATAGTGTCCATAGAATTGCAACGACGTCATACCAAGCCATATACAACTCTACACCACCTTTGTTGAATGATACACGGACAGTATGAAAAATAAACAACCTATTCTATACCATTTAATATCATACTAAAACATGAAACAAATGTTATTCTATTAAAAAGTGTATTATTTTATTATATTTAGTATTCATTACACAGTCAACATACATAAATGATACATATACGATAAGTGTTATTCCTCTATCTGTGCATCCGTAATATCATAGTGTCCATAGAATTGCAACAACGTCATACCAAGCCATATACAACTCTACACCACCTTTGTTGAATGATACACGGACAGTATGAAAAATAAACAACTTATACTATACCATACTATATCATATGTGTGAGACTGCTGAACGTAATACCACTAATACACTGTTATACATAGATATACATTCATCTCATTAACTTACACGCACTATCCATCATATATATTAAAGACATTACACCCGGTGCTTCAAACTCAAAATATGATAATGTTTAAAATGGCTTTAAACATCATAAACTTTACAGAATAATCAAAATTTAAAGAAAAAAATTTTTAAAAAAAAATTTTTTTTCAGCTAAAAATTTTTATTTTGGGACCAAAAAAATTTTTTTTTGCTTTTATCATATTTTATTAAATGAAATTTATGCATTATAATAAATTATTCAATAAACATTAATAATTATAATAAATTATTAAAAAATTTTGGAATTAATGCAAATTTTTAGAAAAAAATGTATATTTTTTTTTTATATACAAATCGTACATGTTATATTGCGACAGGGTACCGGTATAATACATGTGATACATATGTAGATTTTCGAAAAAAATTTTATCCTTTTAAATAGTCCTAAATACTATATAAAGGTAAAATATATAGAATTTTTCGGGATTCATTAAAAAATTTTAGGGAAAAAATTTCATTTTATTTTATATACAAATCGTACATGTTATATTGCGACAGGGTACCGGTATAATACATGTGATACATATGTAGATTTTCGAAAAAAATTTTAT
>NW_025408167.1:0-64810 GCF_905475395.1 Chrysoperla carnea
TAGCTTTACTAGAGATACCAGTATCAGGATGCACTTGTTTTAATACTTTGTAAATGTAAATTGCATATGATTCCTTGCGCTTCCTCTTCTTTTTCTTATCACTCTTTGATATATTTTTTTGAGCTTTGCCAGCTTTTTTTGCTGCTTTTCCACTTGTTTTTGGTGGCATTGTTACAAACAATTAATATACACAGATAGTTACAGAACACCAGTCAGTATATGTATGAGCGTGTCGTGTATACAACTAGCGTATTATATACGCGAAGATGGATATAACAATAAAAATGAATACTACTCTCTGATTGGCTAAAAATAATACTATAAGGTGATTGGTTTATTTTTAAAGTTTTATATTTTATAAATATTATAAATTAAAATACCCAAATAACATTTTAAACATTTATGTTACAATCCCCGTAACGTACACATCTGTGTGATTATATTTACAAAAAAAAATATTAATTAAATAAATTTATTCGCTATGTCTGGACGAGGTAAAGGTGGTAAAGTAAAGGGAAAGGCAAAGTCAAGATCAAGCCGAGCAGGATTACAATTTCCTGTTGGAAGAATTCACAGATTATTACGAAAAGGAAATTATGCTGAACGAGTAGGTGCTGGTGCCCCAGTATATTTGGCTGCTGTTATGGAATATTTGGCTGCAGAAGTTCTCGAGTTAGCTGGTAATGCTGCCCGTGATAACAAAAAAACACGTATCATTCCACGTCATTTACAATTGGCAATTCGTAATGATGAAGAATTAAATAAATTATTATCTGGTGTAACAATTGCTCAAGGTGGTGTATTACCAAACATTCAAGCAGTGTTATTACCAAAGAAAACTGAAAAGAAAGCATAAATTAAAAACATTGCATTAATTTTTATAATAATAATACATCGATCATAGGCCTTTTAATAAAAGGCCACAAATTTATTTAAAATAAGAGTAAAAATTATTTTTATAAATAATATATTATAATATTTTTTTAAAGAATCAATTTAAATAATTATAAATTAATGATTCTTTTTTTTTTTTTCTTTTTTTATATGTTATTATGGAAATAATTCATCATATTATGATGACATTTAGGTAACATATTATAAGAATATTCATAAAATATTATCAAAATAATATTGTATTATGATGATATTTAGACAAAATATTATAAGAATATACACAAAATATTATCAAAATAATATCATTAGATAACAAAACTGTTCATGATACTCATACCTTTACTAGAGATAAAAGTATCAGGATGCACTTGTATTAATACATATTATCACAACATCACAAAATATTTTTTAAAAGGAAAAATTTTTTTAAAATTATTATAAAATTTGATTGAATTAAATTTCAATTTATTTTTTTAATAATTAAAGAAAAAAAAAAAACAAAGCATATAAACTTTCTATTGAAAATGTTATTTTAAACTAGATGGCCAAGTGAACTTCGTTACACAAACAATATATGACGTATTCGTTATTTAAATAATCAGTATCCTTTGATATTATATCAATACGTTACTCTCTTCTTTTGATACATATTAATAAAATTTCAATTTATAAGATTTTATGTCAATTATATAAATAATATTATAAATTTTCTAAATACATAAGTTAAGTAACAAAAAATTTGAATAACAAGATAAATTTATATATTATGTTTTAATACTCGATACTATAATATATCGCATCCGTTACCAATTATTCGGTATCCTTTGATTTATACACAGAATGAACTAAAAATATATATCAAATTTATTTTATTTATTTATATATTTAATATTATTATTATTATTTTATATTACAAAGTTTCTTAACGAAGCTTACAATGATTTCTCATATCGTACTTAACAAAATTATTTAGATCATATAAAATTTAAATTGTTAAAAAATTTGTATATTTATTATTATTATTATTTATTTTTATTAAAATTACATAACATAAAATTAATAATATTTTAATAATTATATAAATTAATTCTTATTTAAAATAATCTTATATTAATCTCAACAAATACTCTAATAATATATTTTGTCATAAATTTTTTTATATTTAAAATAAATATTATAATATATAAATACTTATATCAGTATAAAATTTCTTTATATAATTATGAAAAAATTAATTTAATAGTTAATTATTGATATTAATGCATAAATAAAAGTATTTTCTAATGAAATATATTTTGTCAATGTTCGATTAACACATTTCATAATAATACGTTTTCATTATTGACAAAAAAAGTTTTTCTAAAAATGAAATCTTATACTATAATATATATATTTATATATTAAATTTTTTAATTATTTATATACTAATAATTTATAATAAATCGATATTAAATAAAAAATAAAAATATATACTTTTTAAGTTTACCTTATAAAATATTATTGTTTTGTATGATTGAAATAATTAATATTAAACTATGTTTATTAATAATTGTTAATAAAAAAATTAAATATATTTTAATTTATAAAATAAATATTATTATTAAATTTATAATTTATTATTTTATATATTATAGAAATTGAAAAAATAAATCATGTTTACTACGACAGTAAATTAGAAATACTATTTAATTTTTATGTGTTTTCTACATGGTACTTTGACTTACATAGGGACTTATATTATTGTGAATAATGATATAATTGAAAACCTTTATTTTTTATTTGATAGAATTATTATATTTTATCATTTAAATATTTATAATAAATACATTATTTTTATAAAGTAAAAAAATATGGCCGAAGAAAATTCTACAGCTGTTGCAGCAACTGCGGTTACTGCTGCTTCTACAACACCAACAAAAAAAGCAACAGCTTCTGGTGCTAAACGTACAAAACAACATTCAAAACCAACACATCCACGTACATCAGAAATGGTTGTTAACGCAATTAAAAATTTAAAAGAACGTGGTGGTTCATCATTACAAGCAATTAAAAAATATTTAGCTGCAAATTATAAAGTGGATTCTGATAAAATTTCACCATTTATTAAAAAATATTTAAAAGCTGCTGTAACTGAGGGAGCCTTGGTACAAACTAAAGGTAAAGGTGCATCTGGTTCATTCAAATTGGCTGCTTCCGCTTCATCTAATTCTTCAGCTAAATCAAAAGTATCCAAAAAAGAAAGTGGAGCAAAAGGTTCAGCAAAGAGTGCTAAAAGTAAACGGGCACCAAAAGAAAAGAAAGCCACAACTACATCATTGGCAGCCAAAAAGCCTAAAGCAAAAAAAGCGACTCCATCATCATCAACTGCTGCTAAAAAAGTTACTGCAAAATCATCAGCGGCATCAAAAAAAGCACCAGTTAAAGCAAAACCAGCAAAAAGTACAAAATCCGCTGCCAAAAGTAGCCCTGCTCGTAAACCGAAAGCACCAAAAGCTAAGAAAGCTTCTGTTGCCAAATCATCTCCTACAAAAATTAAAAAAGCAGCACCAAAAAAGAAATGATCTGTTACTTTAATAATATATTGAAATATTTCATTATTTTTGCTAAAAAATGAAAATAACATAGGCCTTAATACAGGCCACAAATTAATATTTGATAAGAGTAAATTATTTTTTGTATAAATATTTTATAAAATAATAGTTAAGAAACATTTGCCACAGTCAGTACCACGGATGGGTGGCCACTTGAGAATACTGTGTGCGGTTGCATTTTTATTTAAAATATATGGTATAATAAATAAGTATATATTTAAATTGATTACTTCATTGAAAATTTTAATAATATACTTTAATATTAATGATATTTATGAAAAATATATATTTGTAAAAATTTTCATTTATTACTGGCAACAGCCATACCACGTTGAAAACACCGGTTCTCGTCCGATCACCGAAGTTAAGCAACATTGGGCACAGTCAGTACTTGGATGGGTGACCGCTTGGGAACACTGTGTGCGGTTGCCTTTTTATATTAAAAATATAAATTATTTTTCTTCTTTTCTTTTTTTTTACACACCATATATAAATATATGTTATTTAGAAATGTAAACCTTTTATATTATTCGTCAACAAATAAATATTATTTTTTGTATAAAATTTTATTGCATTTATAACTCATATCATGGTTACTTTAAAGCGAGAAGTTTTTTTAATATTTCAAATGAATATAAAATAATATAAATTTTATGAAATTTATTTATTTTTAGAAATAGCAATCGCTTATAATTATAACAAAATTTTAATAATGTTTAATTTTATTTCAATAATTTATATATATATATATATATATATATTTTTTAATAAAAATAATATACTCTTATTTAATAATATATGTTGGTCCTATATATAGGACCGAAAATATTTCTTATTTGTTTTTTTTTTTTTTAAATTGTCATTTAAAACGCTTATGCACGTTCTCCACGAATACGTCTTGCCAATTGTATATCCTTAGGCATAATTGTAACACGCTTTGCATGAATTGCGCATAAATTGGTATCTTCAAATAAACCTACTAAATAGGCTTCACTAGCTTCTTGTAATGCCATAACAGCTGAACTTTGGAAACGTAAATCGGTTTTAAAATCTTGTGCAATTTCACGTACTAAACGTTGGAATGGTAATTTACGAATTAACAATTCAGTACTTTTTTGATAACGACGAATTTCTCGTAAAGCTACTGTACCAGGACGATATCTGTGTGGTTTTTTTACTCCACCAGTTGCTGGTGCACTTTTACGTGCAGCTTTCGTTGCTAATTGTTTTCTTGGTGCTTTACCACCAGTTGATTTACGTGCAGTTTGCTTGGTTCTAGCCATTTTCAAATAATAATGTTTTTACAAAAAAACACACAATTTTAAAAATTATATTCGACAATTTGATACTACAAAGTCAAATGTTTAAATGCGAAATAAATGTGTTGTATTTATATTTATATGAAATTTCAAAATTTTTGTTGTCATATCCTATTGGATAGCTATCAGAGTATGGACTAATCAAATTGTATAGGCGTGGCTTAAAAAATCTTTAATGCTTTATATAAAAAGGCACAATTGTACCGGCGCTCACATACATTACAATACTTGTGAGGTTAACACACGTGTTATCCGTTCGTTAAAATATTGTAAATAATTTTTTATTAAAATGACTGGCAGAGGAAAAGGTGGAAAGGGTCTTGGAAAAGGGGGTGCAAAACGTCATAGAAAAGTTTTGCGTGATAATATCCAAGGTATTACAAAACCTGCAATTCGTCGTTTAGCACGACGAGGTGGAGTAAAACGTATCTCTGGTTTAATTTATGAAGAAACACGTGGTGTACTTAAAGTATTCCTTGAAAATGTTATTCGGGATGCTGTTACATATACTGAACACGCAAAACGTAAAACAGTTACAGCTATGGATGTTGTATATGCATTAAAACGACAAGGTCGTACTTTGTATGGTTTTGGAGGTTAAGAAAATATAATAATTTACTTAAAATATTTAGTAAATTTATTAAAGAATATTTAATACATCCGATAAATTTAAACAGGCTTTCCTTTTTGGGAAGCCACTAATTTTATTTATATAAGAGTAAATAAATTTGTTAATAAATATAACATATTATATAATTTGTTTACAACAAATTATTTTGTTTATAACATACATTACCAAATATTTTTATTTATTTTTTTTTTTTTTATTGTAATATATCTGCAATAATAAATTATAATTTGTATATTATCTATTTTATTTTACAATAACTTATTGAATTTTTGAAAAAATTTTATTATAAATTAATATACTATTATATTTTTTATATATACAAGTTAAGAGTAACAAGTATCGATAGGAGATTATCGAATTTATAACTAATAAAACATTTCGCCTTAATCAAAGAAAATAAAGATTTTGCTATACCATTTTTTATACTTTCAATAAATAATTTATTATTAAATTTTTATTATTTCATTTATTTTTTAAAATTATTAAAAATATTTTTCTAATAATTATAAGCGTACATAAACAAGTAGTAAATGTAAAATGAAAATAATAAAGGTAATGTAATGCATTTGCATTACACTGATTTACGATATATATTCCGCGATATCCTTTATTATATTTAAAATTAATAATATTGATATACTAATAATAGATATATTCAAGCTATTAATATATAAAATTTTATATTAAATATGATATTAATAATTGTTTATTTTATTTTTTTGTATATATAAAAATAATTTACTCTTATTTAAAAAATTTGATGGCTCTCTTAAAAAGAGAGCCGTTTTTATATGTTGATGTATTTTTATGTTATCAATTAAATAATATTTTCGATTTATTTATTTTGAACTTGTATATTTTGTAACAGCTTTAGTACCTTCACTAACAGCGTGCTTTGCCAATTCACCAGGTAATAATAATCGAACTGCGGTTTGAATTTCCCGACTTGTGATTGTTGAACGTTTATTATAATGTGCTAAACGTGATGCTTCAGCAGCAATACGTTCAAAAATATCATTAACAAAACTGTTCATGATACTCATAGCTTTACTAGAGATACCAGTATCAGGATGCACTTGT
This sequence comes from Chrysoperla carnea, assembly GCF_905475395.1. Taxonomy (NCBI): domain Eukaryota; kingdom Metazoa; phylum Arthropoda; class Insecta; order Neuroptera; family Chrysopidae; genus Chrysoperla; species Chrysoperla carnea. The sequence goes on from NW_025408167.1 coordinate 6,516, forward strand.
TTTAATACTTTGTAAATGTAAATTGCATATGATTCCTTGCGCTTCCTCTTCTTTTTCTTATCACTCTTTGATATATTTTTTTGAGCTTTGCCAGCTTTTTTTGCTGCTTTTCCACTTGTTTTTGGTGGCATTGTTACAAACAATTAATATACACAGATAGTTACAGAACACCAGTCAGTATATGTATGAGCGTGTCGTGTATACAACTAGCGTATTATATACGCGAAGATGGATATAACAATAAAAATGAATACTACTCTCTGATTGGCTAAAAATAATACTATAAGGTGATTGGTTTATTTTTAAAGTTTTATATTTTATAAATATTATAAATTAAAATACCCAAATAACATTTTAAACATTTATGTTACAATCCCCGTAACGTACACATCTGTGTGATTATATTTACAAAAAAAAATATTAATTAAATAAATTTATTCGCTATGTCTGGACGAGGTAAAGGTGGGAAAGTAAAGGGGAAGGCAAAGTCAAGATCAAGCCGAGCAGGATTACAATTTCCTGTTGGAAGAATTCACAGATTATTACGAAAAGGAAATTATGCTGAACGAGTAGGTGCTGGTGCCCCAGTATATTTGGCTGCTGTTATGGAATATTTGGCTGCAGAAGTTCTCGAGTTAGCTGGTAATGCTGCCCGTGATAACAAAAAAACACGTATCATTCCACGTCATTTACAATTGGCAATTCGTAATGATGAAGAATTAAATAAATTATTATCTGGTGTAACAATTGCTCAAGGTGGTGTATTACCAAACATTCAAGCAGTGTTATTACCAAAGAAAACTGAAAAGAAAGCATAAATTAAAAACATTGCATTAATTTTTATAATAATAATACATCGATCATAGGCCTTTTAATAAAAGGCCACAAATTTATTTAAAATAAGAGTAAAAATTATTTTTATAAATAATATATTATAATATTTTTTTAAAGAATCAATTTAAATAATTATAAATTAATGATTCTTTTTTTTTTTTTCTTTTTTTATATGTTATTATGGAAATAATTCATCATATTATGATGACATTTAGGTAACATATTATAAGAATATTCATAAAATATTATCAAAATAATATTGTATTATGATGATATTTAGACAAAATATTATAAGAATATACACAAAATATTATCAAAATAATATCATTAGATAACAAAACTGTTCATGATACTCATACCTTTACTAGAGATAAAAGTATCAGGATGCACTTGTATTAATACATATTATCACAACATCACAAAATATTTTTTAAAAGGAAAAATTTTTTTAAAATTATTATAAAATTTGATTGAATTAAATTTCAATTTATTTTTTTAATAATTAAAGAAAAAAAAAAAACAAAGCATATAAACTTTCTATTGAAAATGTTATTTTAAACTAGATGGCCAAGTGAACTTCGTTACACAAACAATATATGACGTATTCGTTATTTAAATAATCAGTATCCTTTGATATTATATCAATACGTTACTCTCTTCTTTTGATACATATTAATAAAATTTCAATTTATAAGATTTTATGTCAATTATATAAATAATATTATAAATTTTCTAAATACATAAGTTAAGTAACAAAAAATTTGAATAACAAGATAAATTTATATATTATGTTTTAATACTCGATACTATAATATATCGCATCCGTTACCAATTATTCGGTATCCTTTGATTTATACACAGAATGAACTAAAAATATATATCAAATTTATTTTATTTATTTATATATTTAATATTATTATTATTATTTTATATTACAAAGTTTCTTAACGAAGCTTACAATGATTTCTCATATCGTACTTAACAAAATTATTTAGATCATATAAAATTTAAATTGTTAAAAAATTTGTATATTTATTATTATTATTATTTATTTTTATTAAAATTACATAACATAAAATTAATAATATTTTAATAATTATATAAATTAATTCTTATTTAAAATAATCTTATATTAATCTCAACAAATACTCTAATAATATATTTTGTCATAAATTTTTTTATATTTAAAATAAATATTATAATATATAAATACTTATATCAGTATAAAATTTCTTTATATAATTATGAAAAAATTAATTTAATAGTTAATTATTGATATTAATGCATAAATAAAAGTATTTTCTAATGAAATATATTTTGTCAATGTTCGATTAACACATTTCATAATAATACGTTTTCATTATTGACAAAAAAAGTTTTTCTAAAAATGAAATCTTATACTATAATATATATATTTATATATTAAATTTTTTAATTATTTATATACTAATAATTTATAATAAATCGATATTAAATAAAAAATAAAAATATATACTTTTTAAGTTTACCTTAAAAATATTATTGTTTTGTATGATTGAAATAATTAATATTAAACTATGTTTATTAATAATTGTTAATAAAAAAATTAAATATATTTTAATTTATAAAATAAATATTATTATTAAATTTATAATTTATTATTTTATATATTATAGAAATTGAAAAAATAAATCATGTTTACTACGACAGTAAATTAGAAATACTATTTAATTTTTATGTGTTTTCTACATGGTACTTTGACTTACATAGGGACTTATATTATTGTGAATAATGATATAATTGAAAACCTTTATTTTTTATTTGATAGAATTATTATATTTTATCATTTAAATATTTATAATAAATACATTATTTTTATAAAGTAAAAAAATATGGCCGAAGAAAATTCTACAGCTGTTGCAGCAACTGCGGTTACTGCTGCTTCTACAACACCAACAAAAAAAGCAACAGCTTCTGGTGCTAAACGTACAAAACAACATTCAAAACCAACACATCCACGTACATCAGAAATGGTTGTTAACGCAATTAAAAATTTAAAAGAACGTGGTGGTTCATCATTACAAGCAATTAAAAAATATTTAGCTGCAAATTATAAAGTGGATTCTGATAAAATTTCACCATTTATTAAAAAATATTTAAAAGCTGCTGTAACTGAGGGAGCCTTGGTACAAACTAAAGGTAAAGGTGCATCTGGTTCATTCAAATTGGCTGCTTCCGCTTCATCTAATTCTTCAGCTAAATCAAAAGTATCCAAAAAAGAAAGTGGAGCAAAAGGTTCAGCAAAGAGTGCTAAAAGTAAACGGGCACCAAAAGAAAAGAAAGCCACAACTACATCATTGGCAGCCAAAAAGCCTAAAGCAAAAAAAGCGACTCCATCATCATCAACTGCTGCTAAAAAAGTTACTGCAAAATCATCAGCGGCATCAAAAAAAGCACCAGTTAAAGCAAAACCAGCAAAAAGTACAAAATCCGCTGCCAAAAGTAGCCCTGCTCGTAAACCGAAAGCACCAAAAGCTAAGAAAGCTTCTGTTGCCAAATCATCTCCTACAAAAATTAAAAAAGCAGCACCAAAAAAGAAATGATCTGTTACTTTAATAATATATTGAAATATTTCATTATTTTTGCTAAAAAATGAAAATAACATAGGCCTTAATACAGGCCACAAATTAATATTTGATAAGAGTAAATTATTTTTTGTATAAATATTTTATAAAATAATAGTTAAGAAACATTTGCCACAGTCAGTACCACGGATGGGTGGCCACTTGAGAATACTGTGTGCGGTTGCATTTTTATTTAAAATATATGGTATAATAAATAAGTATATATTTAAATTGATTACTTCATTGAAAATTTTAATAATATACTTTAATATTAATGATATTTATGAAAAATATATATTTGTAAAAATTTTCATTTATTACTGGCAACAGCCATACCACGTTGAAAACACCGGTTCTCGTCCGATCACCGAAGTTAAGCAACATTGGGCACAGTCAGTACTTGGATGGGTGACCGCTTGGGAACACTGTGTGCGGTTGCCTTTTTATATTAAAAATATAAATTATTTTTCTTCTTTTCTTTTTTTTTACACACCATATATAAATATATGTTATTTAGAAATGTAAACCTTTTATATTATTCGTCAACAAATAAATATTATTTTTTGTATAAAATTTTATTGCATTTATAACTCATATCATGGTTACTTTAAAGCGAGAAGTTTTTTTAATATTTCAAATGAATATAAAATAATATAAATTTTATGAAATTTATTTATTTTTAGAAATAGCAATCGCTTATAATTATAACAAAATTTTAATAATGTTTAATTTTATTTCAATAATTTATATATATATACATATATATATATATTTTTTAATAAAAATAATATACTCTTATTTAATAATATATGTTGGTCCTATATATAGGACCGAAAATATTTCTTATTTGTTTTTTTTTTTTTTAAATTGTCATTTAAAACGCTTATGCACGTTCTCCACGAATACGTCTTGCCAATTGTATATCCTTAGGCATAATTGTAACACGCTTTGCATGAATTGCGCATAAATTGGTATCTTCAAATAAACCTACTAAATAGGCTTCACTAGCTTCTTGTAATGCCATAACAGCTGAACTTTGGAAACGTAAATCGGTTTTAAAATCTTGTGCAATTTCACGTACTAAACGTTGGAATGGTAATTTACGAATTAACAATTCAGTACTTTTTTGATAACGACGAATTTCTCGTAAAGCTACTGTACCAGGACGATATCTGTGTGGTTTTTTTACTCCACCAGTTGCTGGTGCACTTTTACGTGCAGCTTTCGTTGCTAATTGTTTTCTTGGTGCTTTACCACCAGTTGATTTACGTGCAGTTTGCTTGGTTCTAGCCATTTTCAAATAATAATGTTTTTACAAAAAAACACACAATTTTAAAAATTATATTCGACAATTTGATACTACAAAGTCAAATGTTTAAATGCGAAATAAATGTGTTGTATTTATATTTATATGAAATTTCAAAATTTTTGTTGTCATATCCTATTGGATAGCTATCAGAGTATGGACTAATCAAATTGTATAGGCGTGGCTTAAAAAATCTTTAATGCTTTATATAAAAAGGCACAATTGTACCGGCGCTCACATACATTACAATACTTGTGAGGTTAACACACGTGTTATCCGTTCGTTAAAATATTGTAAATAATTTTTTATTAAAATGACTGGCAGAGGAAAAGGTGGAAAGGGTCTTGGAAAAGGGGGTGCAAAACGTCATAGAAAAGTTTTGCGTGATAATATCCAAGGTATTACAAAACCTGCAATTCGTCGTTTAGCACGACGAGGTGGAGTAAAACGTATCTCTGGTTTAATTTATGAAGAAACACGTGGTGTACTTAAAGTATTCCTTGAAAATGTTATTCGGGATGCTGTTACATATACTGAACACGCAAAACGTAAAACAGTTACAGCTATGGATGTTGTATATGCATTAAAACGACAAGGTCGTACTTTGTATGGTTTTGGAGGTTAAGAAAATATAATAATTTACTTAAAATATTTAGTAAATTTATTAAAGAATATTTAATACATCCGATAAATTTAAACAGGCTTTCCTTTTTGGGAAGCCACTAATTTTATTTATATAAGAGTAAATAAATTTGTTAATAAATATAACATATTATATAATTTGTTTACAACAAATTATTTTGTTTATAACATACATTACCAAATATTTTTATTTATTTTTTTTTTTTTTATTGTAATATATCTGCAATAATAAATTATAATTTGTATATTATCTATTTTATTTTACAATAACTTATTGAATTTTTGAAAAAATTTTATTATAAATTAATATACTATTATATTTTTTATATATACAAGTTAAGAGTAACAAGTATCGATAGGAGATTATCGAATTTATAACTAATAAAACATTTCGCCTTAATCAAAGAAAATAAAGATTTTGCTATACCATTTTTTATACTTTCAATAAATAATTTATTATTAAATTTTTATTATTTCATTTATTTTTTAAAATTATTAAAAATATTTTTCTAATAATTATAAGCGTACATAAACAAGTAGTAAATGTAAAATGAAAATAATAAAGGTAATGTAATGCATTTGCATTACACTGATTTACGATATATATTCCGCGATATCCTTTATTATATTTAAAATTAATAATATTGATATACTAATAATAGATATATTCAAGCTATTAATATATAAAATTTTATATTAAATATGATATTAATAATTGTTTATTTTATTTTTTTGTATATATAAAAATAATTTACTCTTATTTAAAAAATTTGATGGCTCTCTTAAAAAGAGAGCCGTTTTTATATGTTGATGTATTTTTATGTTATCAATTAAATAATATTTTCGATTTATTTATTTTGAACTTGTATATTTTGTAACAGCTTTAGTACCTTCACTAACAGCGTGCTTTGCCAATTCACCAGGTAATAATAATCGAACTGCGGTTTGAATTTCCCGACTTGTGATTGTTGAACGTTTATTATAATGTGCTAAACGTGATGCTTCAGCAGCAATACGTTCAAAAATATCATTAACAAAACTGTTCATGATACTCATAGCTTTACTAGAGATACCAGTATCAGGATGCACTTGTTTTAATACTTTGTAAATGTAAATTGCATATGATTCCTTGCGCTTCCTCTTCTTTTTCTTATCACTCTTTGATATATTTTTTTGAGCTTTGCCAGCTTTTTTTGCTGCTTTTCCACTTGTTTTTGGTGGCATTGTTACAAACAATTAATATACACAGATAGTTACAGAACACCAGTCAGTATATGTATGAGCGTGTCGTGTATACAACTAGCGTATTATATACGCGAAGATGGATATAACAATAAAAATGAATACTACTCTCTGATTGGCTAAAAATAATACTATAAGGTGATTGGTTTATTTTTAAAGTTTTATATTTTATAAATATTATAAATTAAAATACCCAAATAACATTTTAAACATTTATGTTACAATCCCCGTAACGTACACATCTGTGTGATTATATTTACAAAAAAAAATATTAATTAAATAAATTTATTCGCTATGTCTGGACGAGGTAAAGGTGGTAAAGTAAAGGGAAAGGCAAAGTCAAGATCAAGCCGAGCAGGATTACAATTTCCTGTTGGAAGAATTCACAGATTATTACGAAAAGGAAATTATGCTGAACGAGTAGGTGCTGGTGCCCCAGTATATTTGGCTGCTGTTATGGAATATTTGGCTGCAGAAGTTCTCGAGTTAGCTGGTAATGCTGCCCGTGATAACAAAAAAACACGTATCATTCCACGTCATTTACAATTGGCAATTCGTAATGATGAAGAATTAAATAAATTATTATCTGGTGTAACAATTGCTCAAGGTGGTGTATTACCAAACATTCAAGCAGTGTTATTACCAAAGAAAACTGAAAAGAAAGCATAAATTAAAAACATTGCATTAATTTTTATAATAATAATACATCGATCATAGGCCTTTTAATAAAAGGCCACAAATTTATTTAAAATAAGAGTAAAAATTATTTTTATAAATAATATATTATAATATTTTTTTAAAGAATCAATTTAAATAATTATAAATTAATGATTCTTTTTTTTTTTTTCTTTTTTTATATGTTATTATGGAAATAATTCATCATATTATGATGACATTTAGGTAACATATTATAAGAATATTCATAAAATATTATCAAAATAATATTGTATTATGATGATATTTAGACAAAATATTATAAGAATATACACAAAATATTATCAAAATAATATCATTAGATAACAAAACTGTTCATGATACTCATACCTTTACTAGAGATAAAAGTATCAGGATGCACTTGTATTAATACATATTATCACAACATCACAAAATATTTTTTAAAAGGAAAAATTTTTTTAAAATTATTATAAAATTTGATTGAATTAAATTTCAATTTATTTTTTTAATAATTAAAGAAAAAAAAAAAACAAAGCATATAAACTTTCTATTGAAAATGTTATTTTAAACTAGATGGCCAAGTGAACTTCGTTACACAAACAATATATGACGTATTCGTTATTTAAATAATCAGTATCCTTTGATATTATATCAATACGTTACTCTCTTCTTTTGATACATATTAATAAAATTTCAATTTATAAGATTTTATGTCAATTATATAAATAATATTATAAATTTTCTAAATACATAAGTTAAGTAACAAAAAATTTGAATAACAAGATAAATTTATATATTATGTTTTAATACTCGATACTATAATATATCGCATCCGTTACCAATTATTCGGTATCCTTTGATTTATACACAGAATGAACTAAAAATATATATCAAATTTATTTTATTTATTTATATATTTAATATTATTATTATTATTTTATATTACAAAGTTTCTTAACGAAGCTTACAATGATTTCTCATATCGTACTTAACAAAATTATTTAGATCATATAAAATTTAAATTGTTAAAAAATTTGTATATTTATTATTATTATTATTTATTTTTATTAAAATTACATAACATAAAATTAATAATATTTTAATAATTATATAAATTAATTCTTATTTAAAATAATCTTATATTAATCTCAACAAATACTCTAATAATATATTTTGTCATAAATTTTTTTATATTTAAAATAAATATTATAATATATAAATACTTATATCAGTATAAAATTTCTTTATATAATTATGAAAAAATTAATTTAATAGTTAATTATTGATATTAATGCATAAATAAAAGTATTTTCTAATGAAATATATTTTGTCAATGTTCGATTAACACATTTCATAATAATACGTTTTCATTATTGACAAAAAAAGTTTTTCTAAAAATGAAATCTTATACTATAATATATATATTTATATATTAAATTTTTTAATTATTTATATACTAATAATTTATAATAAATCGATATTAAATAAAAAATAAAAATATATACTTTTTAAGTTTACCTTAAAAATATTATTGTTTTGTATGATTGAAATAATTAATATTAAACTATGTTTATTAATAATTGTTAATAAAAAAATTAAATATATTTTAATTTATAAAATAAATATTATTATTAAATTTATAATTTATTATTTTATATATTATAGAAATTGAAAAAATAAATCATGTTTACTACGACAGTAAATTAGAAATACTATTTAATTTTTATGTGTTTTCTACATGGTACTTTGACTTACATAGGGACTTATATTATTGTGAATAATGATATAATTGAAAACCTTTATTTTTTATTTGATAGAATTATTATATTTTATCATTTAAATATTTATAATAAATACATTATTTTTATAAAGTAAAAAAATATGGCCGAAGAAAATTCTACAGCTGTTGCAGCAACTGCGGTTACTGCTGCTTCTACAACACCAACAAAAAAAGCAACAGCTTCTGGTGCTAAACGTACAAAACAACATTCAAAACCAACACATCCACGTACATCAGAAATGGTTGTTAACGCAATTAAAAATTTAAAAGAACGTGGTGGTTCATCATTACAAGCAATTAAAAAATATTTAGCTGCAAATTATAAAGTGGATTCTGATAAAATTTCACCATTTATTAAAAAATATTTAAAAGCTGCTGTAACTGAGGGAGCCTTGGTACAAACTAAAGGTAAAGGTGCATCTGGTTCATTCAAATTGGCTGCTTCCGCTTCATCTAATTCTTCAGCTAAATAAAAAGTATCCAAAAAAGAAAGTGGAGCAAAAGGTTCAGCAAAGAGTGCTAAAAGTAAACGGGCACCAAAAGAAAAGAAAGCCACAACTACATCATTGGCAGCCAAAAAGCCTAAAGCAAAAAAAGCGACTCCATCATCATCAACTGCTGCTAAAAAAGTTACTGCAAAATCATCAGCGGCATCAAAAAAAGCACCAGTTAAAGCAAAACCAGCAAAAAGTACAAAATCCGCTGCCAAAAGTAGCCCTGCTCGTAAACCGAAAGCACCAAAAGCTAAGAAAGCTTCTGTTGCCAAATCATCTCCTACAAAAATTAAAAAAGCAGCACCAAAAAAGAAATGATCTGTTACTTTAATAATATATTGAAATATTTCATTATTTTTGCTAAAAAATGAAAATAACATAGGCCTTAATACAGGCCACAAATTAATATTTGATAAGAGTAAATTATTTTTTGTATAAATATTTTATAAAATAATAGTTAAGAAACATTTGCCACAGTCAGTACCACGGATGGGTGGCCACTTGAGAATACTGTGTGCGGTTGCATTTTTATTTAAAATATATGGTATAATAAATAAGTATATATTTAAATTGATTACTTCATTGAAAATTTTAATAATATACTTTAATATTAATGATATTTATGAAAAATATATATTTGTAAAAATTTTCATTTATTACTAGGCAACAGCCATACCACGTTGAAAACACCGGTTCTCGTCCGATCACCGAAGTTAAGCAACATTGGGCACAGTCAGTACTTGGATGGGTGACCGCTTGGGAACACTGTGTGCGGTTGCCTTTTTATATTAAAAATATAAATTATTTTTCTTCTTTTCTTTTTTTTTACACACCATATATAAATATATGTTATTTAGAAATGTAAACCTTTTATATTATTCGTCAACAAATAAATATTATTTTTTGTATAAAATTTTATTGCATTTATAACTCATATCATGGTTACTTTAAAGCGAGAAGTTTTTTTAATATTTCAAATGAATATAAAATAATATAAATTTTATGAAATTTATTTATTTTTAGAAATAGCAATCGCTTATAATTATAACAAAATTTTAATAATGTTTAATTTTATTTCAATAATTTATATATATATATATATATATATATATTTTTTAATAAAAATAATATACTCTTATTTAATAATATATGTTGGTCCTATATATAGGACCGAAAATATTTCTTATTTGTTTTTTTTTTTTTTAAATTGTCATTTAAAACGCTTATGCACGTTCTCCACGAATACGTCTTGCCAATTGTATATCCTTAGGCATAATTGTAACACGCTTTGCATGAATTGCGCATAAATTGGTATCTTCAAATAAACCTACTAAATAGGCTTCACTAGCTTCTTGTAATGCCATAACAGCTGAACTTTGGAAACGTAAATCGGTTTTAAAATCTTGTGCAATTTCACGTACTAAACGTTGGAATGGTAATTTACGAATTAACAATTCAGTACTTTTTTGATAACGACGAATTTCTCGTAAAGCTACTGTACCAGGACGATATCTGTGTGGTTTTTTTACTCCACCAGTTGCTGGTGCACTTTTACGTGCAGCTTTCGTTGCTAATTGTTTTCTTGGTGCTTTACCACCAGTTGATTTACGTGCAGTTTGCTTGGTTCTAGCCATTTTCAAATAATAATGTTTTTACAAAAAAACACACAATTTTAAAAATTATATTCGACAATTTGATACTACAAAGTCAAATGTTTAAATGCGAAATAAATGTGTTGTATTTATATTTATATGAAATTTCAAAATTTTTGTTGTCATATCCTATTGGATAGCTATCAGAGTATGGACTAATCAAATTGTATAGGCGTGGCTTAAAAAATCTTTAATGCTTTATATAAAAAGGCACAATTGTACCGGCGCTCACATACATTACAATACTTGTGAGGTTAACACACGTGTTATCCGTTCGTTAAAATATTGTAAATAATTTTTTATTAAAATGACTGGCAGAGGAAAAGGTGGAAAGGGTCTTGGAAAAGGGGGTGCAAAACGTCATAGAAAAGTTTTGCGTGATAATATCCAAGGTATTACAAAACCTGCAATTCGTCGTTTAGCACGACGAGGTGGAGTAAAACGTATCTCTGGTTTAATTTATGAAGAAACACGTGGTGTACTTAAAGTATTCCTTGAAAATGTTATTCGGGATGCTGTTACATATACTGAACACGCAAAACGTAAAACAGTTACAGCTATGGATGTTGTATATGCATTAAAACGACAAGGTCGTACTTTGTATGGTTTTGGAGGTTAAGAAAATATAATAATTTACTTAAAATATTTAGTAAATTTATTAAAGAATATTTAATACATCCGATAAATTTAAACAGGCTTTCCTTTTTGGGAAGCCACTAATTTTATTTATATAAGAGTAAATAAATTTGTTAATAAATATAACATATTATATAATTTGTTTACAACAAATTATTTTGTTTATAACATACATTACCAAATATTTTTATTTATTTTTTTTTTTTTTATTGTAATATATCTGCAATAATAAATTATAATTTGTATATTATCTATTTTATTTTACAATAACTTATTGAATTTTTGAAAAAATTTTATTATAAATTAATATACTATTATATTTTTTATATATACAAGTTAAGAGTAACAAGTATCGATAGGAGATTATCGAATTTATAACTAATAAAACATTTCGCCTTAATCAAAGAAAATAAAGATTTTGCTATACCATTTTTTATACTTTCAATAAATAATTTATTATTAAATTTTTATTATTTCATTTATTTTTTAAAATTATTAAAAATATTTTTCTAATAATTATAAGCGTACATAAACAAGTAGTAAATGTAAAATGAAAATAATAAAGGTAATGTAATGCATTTGCATTACACTGATTTACGATATATATTCCGCGATATCCTTTATTATATTTAAAATTAATAATATTGATATACTAATAATAGATATATTCAAGCTATTAATATATAAAATTTTATATTAAATATGATATTAATAATTGTTTATTTTATTTTTTTGTATATATAAAAATAATTTACTCTTATTTAAAAAATTTGATGGCTCTCTTAAAAAGAGAGCCGTTTTTATATGTTGATGTATTTTTATGTTATCAATTAAATAATATTTTCGATTTATTTATTTTGAACTTGTATATTTTGTAACAGCTTTAGTACCTTCACTAACAGCGTGCTTTGCCAATTCACCAGGTAATAATAATCGAACTGCGGTTTGAATTTCCCGACTTGTGATTGTTGAACGTTTATTATAATGTGCTAAACGTGATGCTTCAGCAGCAATACGTTCAAAAATATCATTAACAAAACTGTTCATGATACTCATAGCTTTACTAGAGATACCAGTATCAGGATGCACTTGTTTTAATACTTTGTAAATGTAAATTGCATATGATTCCTTGCGCTTCCTCTTCTTTTTCTTATCACTCTTTGATATATTTTTTTGAGCTTTGCCAGCTTTTTTTGCTGCTTTTCCACTTGTTTTTGGTGGCATTGTTACAAACAATTAATATACACAGATAGTTACAGAACACCAGTCAGTATATGTATGAGCGTGTCGTGTATACAACTAGCGTATTATATACGCGAAGATGGATATAACAATAAAAATGAATACTACTCTCTGATTGGCTAAAAATAATACTATAAGGTGATTGGTTTATTTTTAAAGTTTTATATTTTATAAATATTATAAATTAAAATACCCAAATAACATTTTAAACATTTATGTTACAATCCCCGTAACGTACACATCTGTGTGATTATATTTACAAAAAAAAATATTAATTAAATAAATTTATTCGCTATGTCTGGACGAGGTAAAGGTGGTAAAGTAAAGGGAAAGGCAAAGTCAAGATCAAGCCGAGCAGGATTACAATTTCCTGTTGGAAGAATTCACAGATTATTACGAAAAGGAAATTATGCTGAACGAGTAGGTGCTGGTGCCCCAGTATATTTGGCTGCTGTTATGGAATATTTGGCTGCAGAAGTTCTCGAGTTAGCTGGTAATGCTGCCCGTGATAACAAAAAAACACGTATCATTCCACGTCATTTACAATTGGCAATTCGTAATGATGAAGAATTAAATAAATTATTATCTGGTGTAACAATTGCTCAAGGTGGTGTATTACCAAACATTCAAGCAGTGTTATTACCAAAGAAAACTGAAAAGAAAGCATAAATTAAAAACATTGCATTAATTTTTATAATAATAATACATCGATCATAGGCCTTTTAATAAAAGGCCACAAATTTATTTAAAATAAGAGTAAAAATTATTTTTATAAATAATATATTATAATATTTTTTTAAAGAATCAATTTAAATAATTATAAATTAATGATTCTTTTTTTTTTTTTCTTTTTTTATATGTTATTATGGAAATAATTCATCATATTATGATGACATTTAGGTAACATATTATAAGAATATTCATAAAATATTATCAAAATAATATTGTATTATGATGATATTTAGACAAAATATTATAAGAATATACACAAAATATTATCAAAATAATATCATTAGATAACAAAACTGTTCATGATACTCATACCTTTACTAGAGATAAAAGTATCAGGATGCACTTGTATTAATACATATTATCACAACATCACAAAATATTTTTTAAAAGGAAAAATTTTTTTAAAATTATTATAAAATTTGATTGAATTAAATTTCAATTTATTTTTTTAATAATTAAAGAAAAAAAAAAAACAAAGCATATAAACTTTCTATTGAAAATGTTATTTTAAACTAGATGGCCAAGTGAACTTCGTTACACAAACAATATATGACGTATTCGTTATTTAAATAATCAGTATCCTTTGATATTATATCAATACGTTACTCTCTTCTTTTGATACATATTAATAAAATTTCAATTTATAAGATTTTATGTCAATTATATAAATAATATTATAAATTTTCTAAATACATAAGTTAAGTAACAAAAAATTTGAATAACAAGATAAATTTATATATTATGTTTTAATACTCGATACTATAATATATCGCATCCGTTACCAATTATTCGGTATCCTTTGATTTATACACAGAATGAACTAAAAATATATATCAAATTTATTTTATTTATTTATATATTTAATATTATTATTATTATTTTATATTACAAAGTTTCTTAACGAAGCTTACAATGATTTCTCATATCGTACTTAACAAAATTATTTAGATCATATAAAATTTAAATTGTTAAAAAATTTGTATATTTATTATTATTATTATTTATTTTTATTAAAATTACATAACATAAAATTAATAATATTTTAATAATTATATAAATTAATTCTTATTTAAAATAATCTTATATTAATCTCAACAAATACTCTAATAATATATTTTGTCATAAATTTTTTTATATTTAAAATAAATATTATAATATATAAATACTTATATCAGTATAAAATTTCTTTATATAATTATGAAAAAATTAATTTAATAGTTAATTATTGATATTAATGCATAAATAAAAGTATTTTCTAATGAAATATATTTTGTCAATGTTCGATTAACACATTTCATAATAATACGTTTTCATTATTGACAAAAAAAGTTTTTCTAAAAATGAAATCTTATACTATAATATATATATTTATATATTAAATTTTTTAATTATTTATATACTAATAATTTATAATAAATCGATATTAAATAAAAAATAAAAATATATACTTTTTAAGTTTACCTTAAAAATATTATTGTTTTGTATGATTGAAATAATTAATATTAAACTATGTTTATTAATAATTGTTAATAAAAAAATTAAATATATTTTAATTTATAAAATAAATATTATTATTAAATTTATAATTTATTATTTTATATATTATAGAAATTGAAAAAATAAATCATGTTTACTACGACAGTAAATTAGAAATACTATTTAATTTTTATGTGTTTTCTACATGGTACTTTGACTTACATAGGGACTTATATTATTGTGAATAATGATATAATTGAAAACCTTTATTTTTTATTTGATAGAATTATTATATTTTATCATTTAAATATTTATAATAAATACATTATTTTTATAAAGTAAAAAAATATGGCCGAAGAAAATTCTACAGCTGTTGCAGCAACTGCGGTTACTGCTGCTTCTACAACACCAACAAAAAAAGCAACAGCTTCTGGTGCTAAACGTACAAAACAACATTCAAAACCAACACATCCACGTACATCAGAAATGGTTGTTAACGCAATTAAAAATTTAAAAGAACGTGGTGGTTCATCATTACAAGCAATTAAAAAATATTTAGCTGCAAATTATAAAGTGGATTCTGATAAAATTTCACCATTTATTAAAAAATATTTAAAAGCTGCTGTAACTGAGGGAGCCTTGGTACAAACTAAAGGTAAAGGTGCATCTGGTTCATTCAAATTGGCTGCTTCCGCTTCATCTAATTCTTCAGCTAAATCAAAAGTATCCAAAAAAGAAAGTGGAGCAAAAGGTTCAGCAAAGAGTGCTAAAAGTAAACGGGCACCAAAAGAAAAGAAAGCCACAACTACATCATTGGCAGCCAAAAAGCCTAAAGCAAAAAAAGCGACTCCATCATCATCAACTGCTGCTAAAAAAGTTACTGCAAAATCATCAGCGGCATCAAAAAAAGCACCAGTTAAAGCAAAACCAGCAAAAAGTACAAAATCCGCTGCCAAAAGTAGCCCTGCTCGTAAATCGAAAGCACCAAAAGCTAAGAAAGCTTCTGTTGCCAAATCATCTCCTACAAAAATTAAAAAAGCAGCACCAAAAAAGAAATGATCTGTTACTTTAATAATATATTGAAATATTTCATTATTTTTGCTAAAAAATGAAAATAACATAGGCCTTAATACAGGCCACAAATTAATATTTGATAAGAGTAAATTATTTTTTGTATAAATATTTTATAAAATAATAGTTAAGAAACATTTGCCACAGTCAGTACCACGGATGGGTGGCCACTTGAGAATACTGTGTGCGGTTGCATTTTTATTTAAAATATATGGTATAATAAATAAGTATATATTTAAATTGATTACTTCATTGAAAATTTTAATAATATACTTTAATATTAATGATATTTATGAAAAATATATATTTGTAAAAATTTTCATTTATTACTGGCAACAGCCATACCACGTTGAAAACACCGGTTCTCGTCCGATCACCGAAGTTAAGCAACATTGGGCACAGTCAGTACTTGGATGGGTGACCGCTTGGGAACACTGTGTGCGGTTGCCTTTTTATATTAAAAATATAAATTATTTTTCTTCTTTTCTTTTTTTTTACACACCATATATAAATATATGTTATTTAGAAATGTAAACCTTTTATATTATTCGTCAACAAATAAATATTATTTTTTGTATAAAATTTTATTGCATTTATAACTCATATCATGGTTACTTTAAAGCGAGAAGTTTTTTTAATATTTCAAATGAATATAAAATAATATAAATTTTATGAAATTTATTTATTTTTAGAAATAGCAATCGCTTATAATTATAACAAAATTTTAATAATGTTTAATTTTATTTCAATAATTTATATATATATATATATATATATATTTTTTAATAAAAATAATATACTCTTATTTAATAATATATGTTGGTCCTATATATAGGACCGAAAATATTTCTTATTTGTTTTTTTTTTTTTTAAATTGTCATTTAAAACGCTTATGCACGTTCTCCACGAATACGTCTTGCCAATTGTATATCCTTAGGCATAATTGTAACACGCTTTGCATGAATTGCGCATAAATTGGTATCTTCAAATAAACCTACTAAATAGGCTTCACTAGCTTCTTGTAATGCCATAACAGCTGAACTTTGGAAACGTAAATCGGTTTTAAAATCTTGTGCAATTTCACGTACTAAACGTTGGAATGGTAATTTACGAATTAACAATTCAGTACTTTTTTGATAACGACGAATTTCTCGTAAAGCTACTGTACCAGGACGATATCTGTGTGGTTTTTTTACTCCACCAGTTGCTGGTGCACTTTTACGTGCAGCTTTCGTTGCTAATTGTTTTCTTGGTGCTTTACCACCAGTTGATTTACGTGCAGTTTGCTTGGTTCTAGCCATTTTCAAATAATAATGTTTTTACAAAAAAACACACAATTTTAAAAATTATATTCGACAATTTGATACTACAAAGTCAAATGTTTAAATGCGAAATAAATGTGTTGTATTTATATTTATATGAAATTTCAAAATTTTTGTTGTCATATCCTATTGGATAGCTATCAGAGTATGGACTAATCAAATTGTATAGGCGTGGCTTAAAAAATCTTTAATGCTTTATATAAAAAGGCACAATTGTACCGGCGCTCACATACATTACAATACTTGTGAGGTTAACACACGTGTTATCCGTTCGTTAAAATATTGTAAATAATTTTTTATTAAAATGACTGGCAGAGGAAAAGGTGGAAAGGGTCTTGGAAAAGGGGGTGCAAAACGTCATAGAAAAGTTTTGCGTGATAATATCCAAGGTATTACAAAACCTGCAATTCGTCGTTTAGCACGACGAGGTGGAGTAAAACGTATCTCTGGTTTAATTTATGAAGAAACACGTGGTGTACTTAAAGTATTCCTTGAAAATGTTATTCGGGATGCTGTTACATATACTGAACACGCAAAACGTAAAACAGTTACAGCTATGGATGTTGTATATGCATTAAAACGACAAGGTCGTACTTTGTATGGTTTTGGAGGTTAAGAAAATATAATAATTTACTTAAAATATTTAGTAAATTTATTAAAGAATATTTAATACATCCGATAAATTTAAACAGGCTTTCCTTTTTGGGAAGCCACTAATTTTATTTATATAAGAGTAAATAAATTTGTTAATAAATATAACATATTATATAATTTGTTTACAACAAATTATTTTGTTTATAACATACATTACCAAATATTTTTATTTATTTTTTTTTTTTTTATTGTAATATATCTGCAATAATAAATTATAATTTGTATATTATCTATTTTATTTTACAATAACTTATTGAATTTTTGAAAAAATTTTATTATAAATTAATATACTATTATATTTTTTATATATACAAGTTAAGAGTAACAAGTATCGATAGGAGATTATCGAATTTATAACTAATAAAACATTTCGCCTTAATCAAAGAAAATAAAGATTTTGCTATACCATTTTTTATACTTTCAATAAATAATTTATTATTAAATTTTTATTATTTCATTTATTTTTTAAAATTATTAAAAATATTTTTCTAATAATTATAAGCGTACATAAACAAGTAGTAAATGTAAAATGAAAATAATAAAGGTAATGTAATGCATTTGCATTACACTGATTTACGATATATATTCCGCGATATCCTTTATTATATTTAAAATTAATAATATTGATATACTAATAATAGATATATTCAAGCTATTAATATATAAAATTTTATATTAAATATGATATTAATAATTGTTTATTTTATTTTTTTGTATATATAAAAATAATTTACTCTTATTTAAAAAATTTGATGGCTCTCTTAAAAAGAGAGCCGTTTTTATATGTTGATGTATTTTTATGTTATCAATTAAATAATATTTTCGATTTATTTATTTTGAACTTGTATATTTTGTAACAGCTTTAGTACCTTCACTAACAGCGTGCTTTGCCAATTCACCAGGTAATAATAATCGAACTGCGGTTTGAATTTCCCGACTTGTGATTGTTGAACGTTTATTATAATGTGCTAAACGTGATGCTTCAGCAGCAATACGTTCAAAAATATCATTAACAAAACTGTTCATGATACTCATAGCTTTACTAGAGATACCAGTATCAGGATGCACTTGTTTTAATACTTTGTAAATGTAAATTGCATATGATTCCTTGCGCTTCCTCTTCTTTTTCTTATCACTCTTTGATATATTTTTTTGAGCTTTGCCAGCTTTTTTTGCTGCTTTTCCACTTGTTTTTGGTGGCATTGTTACAAACAATTAATATACACAGATAGTTACAGAACACCAGTCAGTATATGTATGAGCGTGTCGTGTATACAACTAGCGTATTATATACGCGAAGATGGATATAACAATAAAAATGAATACTACTCTCTGATTGGCTAAAAATAATACTATAAGGTGATTGGTTTATTTTTAAAGTTTTATATTTTATAAATATTATAAATTAAAATACCCAAATAACATTTTAAACATTTATGTTACAATCCCCGTAACGTACACATCTGTGTGATTATATTTACAAAAAAAAATATTAATTAAATAAATTTATTCGCTATGTCTGGACGAGGTAAAGGTGGTAAAGTAAAGGGAAAGGCAAAGTCAAGATCAAGCCGAGCAGGATTACAATTTCCTGTTGGAAGAATTCACAGATTATTACGAAAAGGAAATTATGCTGAACGAGTAGGTGCTGGTGCCCCAGTATATTTGGCTGCTGTTATGGAATATTTGGCTGCAGAAGTTCTCGAGTTAGCTGGTAATGCTGCCCGTGATAACAAAAAAACACGTATCATTCCACGTCATTTACAATTGGCAATTCGTAATGATGAAGAATTAAATAAATTATTATCTGGTGTAACAATTGCTCAAGGTGGTGTATTACCAAACATTCAAGCAGTGTTATTACCAAAGAAAACTGAAAAGAAAGCATAAATTAAAAACATTGCATTAATTTTTATAATAATAATACATCGATCATAGGCCTTTTAATAAAAGGCCACAAATTTATTTAAAATAAGAGTAAAAATTATTTTTATAAATAATATATTATAATATTTTTTTAAAGAATCAATTTAAATAATTATAAATTAATGATTCTTTTTTTTTTTTTCTTTTTTTATATGTTATTATGGAAATAATTCATCATATTATGATGACATTTAGGTAACATATTATAAGAATATTCATAAAATATTATCAAAATAATATTGTATTATGATGATATTTAGACAAAATATTATAAGAATATACACAAAATATTATCAAAATAATATCATTAGATAACAAAACTGTTCATGATACTCATACCTTTACTAGAGATAAAAGTATCAGGATGCACTTGTATTAATACATATTATCACAACATCACAAAATATTTTTTAAAAGGAAAAATTTTTTTAAAATTATTATAAAATTTGATTGAATTAAATTTCAATTTATTTTTTTAATAATTAAAGAAAAAAAAAAAACAAAGCATATAAACTTTCTATTGAAAATGTTATTTTAAACTAGATGGCCAAGTGAACTTCGTTACACAAACAATATATGACGTATTCGTTATTTAAATAATCAGTATCCTTTGATATTATATCAATACGTTACTCTCTTCTTTTGATACATATTAATAAAATTTCAATTTATAAGATTTTATGTCAATTATATAAATAATATTATAAATTTTCTAAATACATAAGTTAAGTAACAAAAAATTTGAATAACAAGATAAATTTATATATTATGTTTTAATACTCGATACTATAATATATCGCATCCGTTACCAATTATTCGGTATCCTTTGATTTATACACAGAATGAACTAAAAATATATATCAAATTTATTTTATTTATTTATATATTTAATATTATTATTATTATTTTATATTACAAAGTTTCTTAACGAAGCTTACAATGATTTCTCATATCGTACTTAACAAAATTATTTAGATCATATAAAATTTAAATTGTTAAAAAATTTGTATATTTATTATTATTATTATTTATTTTTATTAAAATTACATAACATAAAATTAATAATATTTTAATAATTATATAAATTAATTCTTATTTAAAATAATCTTATATTAATCTCAACAAATACTCTAATAATATATTTTGTCATAAATTTTTTTATATTTAAAATAAATATTATAATATATAAATACTTATATCAGTATAAAATTTCTTTATATAATTATGAAAAAATTAATTTAATAGTTAATTATTGATATTAATGCATAAATAAAAGTATTTTCTAATGAAATATATTTTGTCAATGTTCGATTAACACATTTCATAATAATACGTTTTCATTATTGACAAAAAAAGTTTTTCTAAAAATGAAATCTTATACTATAATATATATATTTATATATTAAATTTTTTAATTATTTATATACTAATAATTTATAATAAATCGATATTAAATAAAAAATAAAAATATATACTTTTTAAGTTTACCTTAAAAATATTATTGTTTTGTATGATTGAAATAATTAATATTAAACTATGTTTATTAATAATTGTTAATAAAAAAATTAAATATATTTTAATTTATAAAATAAATATTATTATTAAATTTATAATTTATTATTTTATATATTATAGAAATTGAAAAAATAAATCATGTTTACTACGACAGTAAATTAGAAATACTATTTAATTTTTATGTGTTTTCTACATGGTACTTTGACTTACATAGGGACTTATATTATTGTGAATAATGATATAATTGAAAACCTTTATTTTTTATTTGATAGAATTATTATATTTTATCATTTAAATATTTATAATAAATACATTATTTTTATAAAGTAAAAAAATATGGCCGAAGAAAATTCTACAGCTGTTGCAGCAACTGCGGTTACTGCTGCTTCTACAACACCAACAAAAAAAGCAACAGCTTCTGGTGCTAAACGTACAAAACAACATTCAAAACCAACACATCCACGTACATCAGAAATGGTTGTTAACGCAATTAAAAATTTAAAAGAACGTGGTGGTTCATCATTACAAGCAATTAAAAAATATTTAGCTGCAAATTATAAAGTGGATTCTGATAAAATTTCACCATTTATTAAAAAATATTTAAAAGCTGCTGTAACTGAGGGAGCCTTGGTACAAACTAAAGGTAAAGGTGCATCTGGT
This sequence comes from Chrysoperla carnea, assembly GCF_905475395.1. NCBI lineage: Eukaryota > Metazoa > Arthropoda > Insecta > Neuroptera > Chrysopidae > Chrysoperla > Chrysoperla carnea. The sequence continues at coordinate 28,978 of NW_025408167.1, forward strand.
TCATTCAAATTGGCTGCTTCCGCTTCATCTAATTCTTCAGCTAAATCAAAAGTATCCAAAAAAGAAAGTGGAGCAAAAGGTTCAGCAAAGAGTGCTAAAAGTAAACGGGCACCAAAAGAAAAGAAAGCCACAACTACATCATTGGCAGCCAAAAAGCCTAAAGCAAAAAAAGCGACTCCATCATCATCAACTGCTGCTAAAAAAGTTACTGCAAAATCATCAGCGGCATCAAAAAAAGCACCAGTTAAAGCAAAACCAGCAAAAAGTACAAAATCCGCTGCCAAAAGTAGCCCTGCTCGTAAACCGAAAGCACCAAAAGCTAAGAAAGCTTCTGTTGCCAAATCATCTCCTACAAAAATTAAAAAAGCAGCACCAAAAAAGAAATGATCTGTTACTTTAATAATATATTGAAATATTTCATTATTTTTGCTAAAAAATGAAAATAACATAGGCCTTAATACAGGCCACAAATTAATATTTGATAAGAGTAAATTATTTTTTGTATAAATATTTTATAAAATAATAGTTAAGAAACATTTGCCACAGTCAGTACCACGGATGGGTGGCCACTTGAGAATACTGTGTGCGGTTGCATTTTTATTTAAAATATATGGTATAATAAATAAGTATATATTTAAATTGATTACTTCATTGAAAATTTTAATAATATACTTTAATATTAATGATATTTATGAAAAATATATATTTGTAAAAATTTTCATTTATTACTGGCAACAGCCATACCACGTTGAAAACACCGGTTCTCGTCCGATCACCGAAGTTAAGCAACATTGGGCACAGTCAGTACTTGGATGGGTGACCGCTTGGGAACACTGTGTGCGGTTGCCTTTTTATATTAAAAATATAAATTATTTTTCTTCTTTTCTTTTTTTTTACACACCATATATAAATATATGTTATTTAGAAATGTAAACCTTTTATATTATTCGTCAACAAATAAATATTATTTTTTGTATAAAATTTTATTGCATTTATAACTCATATCATGGTTACTTTAAAGCGAGAAGTTTTTTTAATATTTCAAATGAATATAAAATAATATAAATTTTATGAAATTTATTTATTTTTAGAAATAGCAATCGCTTATAATTATAACAAAATTTTAATAATGTTTAATTTTATTTCAATAATTTATATATATATATATATATATATATTTTTTAATAAAAATAATATACTCTTATTTAATAATATATGTTGGTCCTATATATAGGACCGAAAATATTTCTTATTTGTTTTTTTTTTTTTTAAATTGTCATTTAAAACGCTTATGCACGTTCTCCACGAATACGTCTTGCCAATTGTATATCCTTAGGCATAATTGTAACACGCTTTGCATGAATTGCGCATAAATTGGTATCTTCAAATAAACCTACTAAATAGGCTTCACTAGCTTCTTGTAATGCCATAACAGCTGAACTTTGGAAACGTAAATCGGTTTTAAAATCTTGTGCAATTTCACGTACTAAACGTTGGAATGGTAATTTACGAATTAACAATTCAGTACTTTTTTGATAACGACGAATTTCTCGTAAAGCTACTGTACCAGGACGATATCTGTGTGGTTTTTTTACTCCACCAGTTGCTGGTGCACTTTTACGTGCAGCTTTCGTTGCTAATTGTTTTCTTGGTGCTTTACCACCAGTTGATTTACGTGCAGTTTGCTTGGTTCTAGCCATTTTCAAATAATAATGTTTTTACAAAAAAACACACAATTTTAAAAATTATATTCGACAATTTGATACTACAAAGTCAAATGTTTAAATGCGAAATAAATGTGTTGTATTTATATTTATATGAAATTTCAAAATTTTTGTTGTCATATCCTATTGGATAGCTATCAGAGTATGGACTAATCAAATTGTATAGGCGTGGCTTAAAAAATCTTTAATGCTTTATATAAAAAGGCACAATTGTACCGGCGCTCACATACATTACAATACTTGTGAGGTTAACACACGTGTTATCCGTTCGTTAAAATATTGTAAATAATTTTTTATTAAAATGACTGGCAGAGGAAAAGGTGGAAAGGGTCTTGGAAAAGGGGGTGCAAAACGTCATAGAAAAGTTTTGCGTGATAATATCCAAGGTATTACAAAACCTGCAATTCGTCGTTTAGCACGACGAGGTGGAGTAAAACGTATCTCTGGTTTAATTTATGAAGAAACACGTGGTGTACTTAAAGTATTCCTTGAAAATGTTATTCGGGATGCTGTTACATATACTGAACACGCAAAACGTAAAACAGTTACAGCTATGGATGTTGTATATGCATTAAAACGACAAGGTCGTACTTTGTATGGTTTTGGAGGTTAAGAAAATATAATAATTTACTTAAAATATTTAGTAAATTTATTAAAGAATATTTAATACATCCGATAAATTTAAACAGGCTTTCCTTTTTGGGAAGCCACTAATTTTATTTATATAAGAGTAAATAAATTTGTTAATAAATATAACATATTATATAATTTGTTTACAACAAATTATTTTGTTTATAACATACATTACCAAATATTTTTATTTATTTTTTTTTTTTTTATTGTAATATATCTGCAATAATAAATTATAATTTGTATATTATCTATTTTATTTTACAATAACTTATTGAATTTTTGAAAAAATTTTATTATAAATTAATATACTATTATATTTTTTATATATACAAGTTAAGAGTAACAAGTATCGATAGGAGATTATCGAATTTATAACTAATAAAACATTTCGCCTTAATCAAAGAAAATAAAGATTTTGCTATACCATTTTTTATACTTTCAATAAATAATTTATTATTAAATTTTTATTATTTCATTTATTTTTTAAAATTATTAAAAATATTTTTCTAATAATTATAAGCGTACATAAACAAGTAGTAAATGTAAAATGAAAATAATAAAGGTAATGTAATGCATTTGCATTACACTGATTTACGATATATATTCCGCGATATCCTTTATTATATTTAAAATTAATAATATTGATATACTAATAATAGATATATTCAAGCTATTAATATATAAAATTTTATATTAAATATGATATTAATAATTGTTTATTTTATTTTTTTGTATATATAAAAATAATTTACTCTTATTTAAAAAATTTGATGGCTCTCTTAAAAAGAGAGCCGTTTTTATATGTTGATGTATTTTTATGTTATCAATTAAATAATATTTTCGATTTATTTATTTTGAACTTGTATATTTTGTAACAGCTTTAGTACCTTCACTAACAGCGTGCTTTGCCAATTCACCAGGTAATAATAATCGAACTGCGGTTTGAATTTCCCGACTTGTGATTGTTGAACGTTTATTATAATGTGCTAAACGTGATGCTTCAGCAGCAATACGTTCAAAAATATCATTAACAAAACTGTTCATGATACTCATAGCTTTACTAGAGATACCAGTATCAGGATGCACTTGTTTTAATACTTTGTAAATGTAAATTGCATATGATTCCTTGCGCTTCCTCTTCTTTTTCTTATCACTCTTTGATATATTTTTTTGAGCTTTGCCAGCTTTTTTTGCTGCTTTTCCACTTGTTTTTGGTGGCATTGTTACAAACAATTAATATACACAGATAGTTACAGAACACCAGTCAGTATATGTATGAGCGTGTCGTGTATACAACTAGCGTATTATATACGCGAAGATGGATATAACAATAAAAATGAATACTGCTCTCTGATTGGCTAAAAATAATACTATAAGGTGATTGGTTTATTTTTAAAGTTTTATATTTTATAAATATTATAAATTAAAATACCCAAATAACATTTTAAACATTTATGTTACAATCCCCGTAACGTACACATCTGTGTGATTATATTTACAAAAAAAAATATTAATTAAATAAATTTATTCGCTATGTCTGGACGAGGTAAAGGTGGTAAAGTAAAGGGAAAGGCAAAGTCAAGATCAAGCCGAGCAGGATTACAATTTCCTGTTGGAAGAATTCACAGATTATTACGAAAAGGAAATTATGCTGAACGAGTAGGTGCTGGTGCCCCAGTATATTTGGCTGCTGTTATGGAATATTTGGCTGCAGAAGTTCTCGAGTTAGCTGGTAATGCTGCCCGTGATAACAAAAAAACACGTATCATTCCACGTCATTTACAATTGGCAATTCGTAATGATGAAGAATTAAATAAATTATTATCTGGTGTAACAATTGCTCAAGGTGGTGTATTACCAAACATTCAAGCAGTGTTATTACCAAAGAAAACTGAAAAGAAAGCATAAATTAAAAACATTGCATTAATTTTTATAATAATAATACATCGATCATAGGCCTTTTAATAAAAGGCCACAAATTTATTTAAAATAAGAGTAAAAATTATTTTTATAAATAATATATTATAATATTTTTTTAAAGAATCAATTTAAATAATTATAAATTAATGATTCTTTTTTTTTTTTTCTTTTTTTATATGTTATTATGGAAATAATTCATCATATTATGATGACATTTAGGTAACATATTATAAGAATATTCATAAAATATTATCAAAATAATATTGTATTATGATGATATTTAGACAAAATATTATAAGAATATACACAAAATATTATCAAAATAATATCATTAGATAACAAAACTGTTCATGATACTCATACCTTTACTAGAGATAAAAGTATCAGGATGCACTTGTATTAATACATATTATCACAACATCACAAAATATTTTTTAAAAGGAAAAATTTTTTTAAAATTATTATAAAATTTGATTGAATTAAATTTCAATTTATTTTTTTAATAATTAAAGAAAAAAAAAAAACAAAGCATATAAACTTTCTATTGAAAATGTTATTTTAAACTAGATGGCCAAGTGAACTTCGTTACACAAACAATATATGACGTATTCGTTATTTAAATAATCAGTATCCTTTGATATTATATCAATACGTTACTCTCTTCTTTTGATACATATTAATAAAATTTCAATTTATAAGATTTTATGTCAATTATATAAATAATATTATAAATTTTCTAAATACATAAGTTAAGTAACAAAAAATTTGAATAACAAGATAAATTTATATATTATGTTTTAATACTCGATACTATAATATATCGCATCCGTTACCAATTATTCGGTATCCTTTGATTTATACACAGAATGAACTAAAAATATATATCAAATTTATTTTATTTATTTATATATTTAATATTATTATTATTATTTTATATTACAAAGTTTCTTAACGAAGCTTACAATGATTTCTCATATCGTACTTAACAAAATTATTTAGATCATATAAAATTTAAATTGTTAAAAAATTTGTATATTTATTATTATTATTATTTATTTTTATTAAAATTTCATAACATAAAATTAATAATATTTTAATAATTATATAAATTAATTCTTATTTAAAATAATCTTATATTAATCTCAACAAATACTCTAATAATATATTTTGTCATAAATTTTTTTATATTTAAAATAAATATTATAATATATAAATACTTATATCAGTATAAAATTTCTTTATATAATTATGAAAAAATTAATTTAATAGTTAATTATTGATATTAATGCATAAATAAAAGTATTTTCTAATGAAATATATTTTGTCAATGTTCGATTAACACATTTCATAATAATACGTTTTCATTATTGACAAAAAAAGTTTTTCTAAAAATGAAATCTTATACTATAATATATATATTTATATATTAAATTTTTTAATTATTTATATACTAATAATTTATAATAAATCGATATTAAATAAAAAATAAAAATATATACTTTTTAAGTTTACCTTAAAAATATTATTGTTTTGTATGATTGAAATAATTAATATTAAACTATGTTTATTAATAATTGTTAATAAAAAAATTAAATATATTTTAATTTATAAAATAAATATTATTATTAAATTTATAATTTATTATTTTATATATTATAGAAATTGAAAAAATAAATCATGTTTACTACGACAGTAAATTAGAAATACTATTTAATTTTTATGTGTTTTCTACATGGTACTTTGACTTACATAGGGACTTATATTATTGTGAATAATGATATAATTGAAAACCTTTATTTTTTATTTGATAGAATTATTATATTTTATCATTTAAATATTTATAATAAATACATTATTTTTATAAAGTAAAAAAATATGGCCGAAGAAAATTCTACAGCTGTTGCAGCAACTGCGGTTACTGCTGCTTCTACAACACCAACAAAAAAAGCAACAGCTTCTGGTGCTAAACGTACAAAACAACATTCAAAACCAACACATCCACGTACATCAGAAATGGTTGTTAACGCAATTAAAAATTTAAAAGAACGTGGTGGTTCATCATTACAAGCAATTAAAAAATATTTAGCTGCAAATTATAAAGTGGATTCTGATAAAATTTCACCATTTATTAAAAAATATTTAAAAGCTGCTGTAACTGAGGGAGCCTTGGTACAAACTAAAGGTAAAGGTGCATCTGGTTCATTCAAATTGGCTGCTTCCGCTTCATCTAATTCTTCAGCTAAATCAAAAGTATCCAAAAAAGAAAGTGGAGCAAAAGGTTCAGCAAAGAGTGCTAAAAGTAAACGGGCACCAAAAGAAAAGAAAGCCACAACTACATCATTGGCAGCCAAAAAGCCTAAAGCAAAAAAAGCGACTCCATCATCATCAACTGCTGCTAAAAAAGTTACTGCAAAATCATCAGCGGCATCAAAAAAAGCACCAGTTAAAGCAAAACCAGCAAAAAGTACAAAATCCGCTGCCAAAAGTAGCCCTGCTCGTAAACCGAAAGCACCAAAAGCTAAGAAAGCTTCTGTTGCCAAATCATCTCCTACAAAAATTAAAAAAGCAGCACCAAAAAAGAAATGATCTGTTACTTTAATAATATATTGAAATATTTCATTATTTTTGCTAAAAAATGAAAATAACATAGGCCTTAATACAGGCCACAAATTAATATTTGATAAGAGTAAATTATTTTTTGTATAAATATTTTATAAAATAATAGTTAAGAAACATTTGCCACAGTCAGTACCACGGATGGGTGGCCACTTGAGAATACTGTGTGCGGTTGCATTTTTATTTAAAATATATGGTATAATAAATAAGTATATATTTAAATTGATTACTTCATTGAAAATTTTAATAATATACTTTAATATTAATGATATTTATGAAAAATATATATTTGTAAAAATTTTCATTTATTACTGGCAACAGCCATACCACGTTGAAAACACCGGTTCTCGTCCGAGTGCTAAAATATCGTCCGTGCTGAACAGACGCATATAGCTAGCAAAAAAATATTATTTAACAATCATAAAATAATTTAAAAACAACAACCATTGCATGTAATTGTATTACTCTGCAATAATATTTAAAAAAAAAAAAAAAAACGAACAGGGCCGTAGGAAAAAATTTTTTTCCTCCCCCTTAGGGGGGGCTCAAAAAAGTTAATTGACTTAATTTAATACAAAGTATAGAACATAATCAAAAGTGCATGAGTGAACCTGAAAAAAGGACAACACGCAAAACTAGGGGGCGGCCAGCCCGTTCCCCAGCAATTCAAAGTGAACCAAAAGTGCTCAAGCTAGAACCCGAAAAAATCGACTCTAGTCAAAATACTACAAAAACCACAAGTGATATACCACAACGTGAAAACAACAATCCTAACCCCAGTGACACCAACATGGGAGAAGAACCCACTCCATCAACAAGCTATCTCAAAGAATGCTTTAAAGTGCCAATCAGCAATAGATTCGATGTCCTACAACAAAGAACTAACCCTAAACCACATAAAAACGCTGAATCAAAAGAAACTCCGGAGATAAACTCTGAAACAGAAAGTGATCCGCAACCACCAAACAAACCGGCCAAATCAAAACCACCACCTCCAATAGTGTTTCACTCGGTTGTTACAGAGCACAAGAAGCTCATTGAGGGGCTGCGCAAAGAAATCAAAAATGGATTCCACATAAAATACACCCGGCAATCCACAAATATTTTCATACACGACAAGAACGAATATGAAAACTATCTAATGAATCTGGAAAAGGAAACCCAACTCGACTATCACACCTACACTCCGAAAGACAAAAAACACCATGCCTTCGTGCTTGGAGGACTCCCTACCGACGTTGAGATCGACGAAATTAAAGACGAAATGGAAGGCAGATACCAAATAAATGTACACAACATATTTAAAATGAGGAACACTAGGCGACCAATGTTCCTAATTATAACTGACCAGTCAGTCACAATAAAAAACCTACAAACTAACATTAAGTATTTATATAATACTAGAGTAGATTGGCAGCTGCACTTCAACTCTAAACTAATAATACAGTGTCACAGATGTCAGCAGTGGGGCCACGCGACAGCTAACTGTAGAGCCAACCCCAGATGCCTAAAATGCGCCCAAGCACACTGGACAAGAGACTGCACCACATTTCCAGAGAGGCTCGAATCCAATTTACCAAAACTTAAATGCGCAAACTGCAGCCAAAACCATCCGGCAAATTCGACTGAATGCGAGGAATACCTCCGAAAAGTCGAATATATACAAAACAAAAGGCTTAACAACACAAAAAACCACAAGAAACCAGATACCATCCAAAAATTTATACCAGCATCAATGCCGACAAGCAGCCCATGGGCAAAAGGCAACCTGTTCACTGCAACAAGAGATACAGTGCCAGCAAGTCAGCAGCCCAACCCCCACAACAACCAAACAAACATTCCCTTCAACGAACTGGTAAGTGAGATTGATCAATTAAACTCGCTAATCGATATAAACAAAATGCTTAATGCCGTTAAGCAGCTAAACCAAATTTTAAAGACATGCAACTCAGAATTACAAAAATTTAAAGCTTTCTTTGACTTCTGTCAGACGAATTTTAAATAAAAATGACGGCGAAAGTTATAACCTGGAACGCAAACGGACTTATACCAAAAATAACTGAACTGAGGACCTACATACAAACTCAAGACATAGACATAGCACTGATAAACGAGACAAAAATGACGGACAAAGACAAATTAAGAATAAAAGACTACACGATACTTCGCAGAGATCGCAACGCCCGCGGGGGCGGCGTAGCCCTTATCATAAAAAACAATATCCCCTACAAGGAAAAAATATTAGGCAATACCTCAATAGAAGCTCTCTGCATAAAACTGCAAAACAACGTTCATATAATTGGTGTGTACAATAGCCCATCGAACAAATTTACTCCTCAAGATCTCGACACCCTAACGTCAATCGGAGACAAAGTACTTATTGTTGGTGACTTCAACGCCAGACACAGAACATGGAACAACCACATAAACAATAAAAACGGACTGACACTCTACGATTACGCAACAAACAATAACCTAATAATTCAATACACTAAAGACCCCACACACTACCCACAAAACAACATGACTCCAACATGCATCGACATACTTCTGAACAAAAACATAACAAACATCACCACACCAATCTCCCTTCCTGTACTCCCATCTGACCACAATCCTGTACAATTCTACCTAGAAAATATCAATAAACAGAACCACACACAAAAAATCACCTCTTACAAATTCACTGACTGGGTAAAATATAAAAAAGATCTTGACAAAAAAATTAAAATAAATAAAAAACTCGACTCCCCTGACAAAATAGACCAAGAATTACGATCATTTACAAATGCACTCAATCTTACCAAAAAGAAACACACAAAACAAAAAATAATTAACACACAACAAGATCCAATAACAGACGAGACCAAGGATCTTATTAAAAAGCGTAATAGACTCCGAAAAGAACATCAAAAAACGAGAAGACCAGAACTGAAAACTGAAATAAACAGACTCAACCGGGCCATAAAACTAGAAATACGCAATCACCTTAATAATCAATGGCAAGAAAAACTGAAACGTATAACACCCAAAGACAATACAATATGGCAAATGACTAAAATCCTAAAAAAACCGAAAAAACCATTCCCAACCCTTAGCCAAGACAACGACACGTACTATACAGACGAAGACAAAGCAAACATAATAAGCACCACCCTTGAAAAACTCCAATCAAATAATCTTCAATCCCCTATAGAAACTGAGGTCGAAAATACAGTGAAATCTTTTAAAGATGACCCTGCCTTACTCGACCAAAAAACAATCCACAAAATCCACACATCCCCAAGAGAAATCAAAAGCATCATCAAGACCCTCCCCACCAATAAAACTCCTGGACCCGACGGTATTGACTATCTACAATTAAAAAATCTAACTAATAAATCAATAGTTCAATTTATGTACATCCTAAATGCAATAATGACAACAGGACACTACCCAGATCAGTGGAAAACAGCAACCATAGTCCCTATCCCAAAACCAAGAAAGGACCCTACCAACCCTAAAAACTACAGACCGATTAGTCTGTTAAGTACTTTGTCAAAGCTAGCGGAAAGAGTCATCCTATCCCGAATTGTCTCCTTTGAACGCAAAAACAAAGTAATTATCGATGAACAGTTCGGATTCAGACCAGGTCACAGCACCATCATGCAGACGGCCAGAATCGTCGACTCGATTAAAAATGAATTTACAAAGCACAAATTAACATCAATGTGCCTCCTAGACATCGAGAAAGCATTCGACACCGTCTGGCAGGATGGAATAATTTTCAAACTGATAGGCTACAAATTCCCTAACTACCTTATACGGCTAATCAAAAACTACCTACAAAATAGGAAATTTGTAGTCAAAATTAATAACTCATATTCCGAAAGAAAGGAATCCAGGGCTGGCGTGGCCCAGGGAAGCGTACTCGGACCAATCATCTTTAATTACTTTGTAAACGACATACCCAAATTCCCAAAAACCCAACTGGCCATCTACGCAGATGACACTGCTATCATTGCACACTCTTTCAATGCGCAGGTGGCCACATCGCAAATCCAAATCCACCTGAATCAAATCCTCGAATACACCAAAAAATGGAAAATCAAATTAAACGAAGATAAAACTGAACACATAGTTTTCTCGAGAAAATTTAAAGATACAAAGATCACTTCCCCATTATATATAAATAAAATAAAAATTAAACCGAAACACGAAGTTAAGTATCTTGGGCTCATAATGGACAAAAAACTGTATTTTAAAAGCCACTTTAAATCGATCAACGAAAAAGTAAACACAGCCATCAGAACCCTATATCCCCTCCTCAATAAAAAAAGTCCTATGTCAATACAAAATAAAAAACTATTGTACACAGCAATTATAAGACCAATAATTACATACGCCGCTCCTGTATGGAGTTGTGATGCCTCATACACAACACTAAATAAAATACAAATACTACAGAACAGATGCCTTCGCCTAATACTAAACAAAGACAGATACACTTCAATTAGAACACTATACAGACTAGCCGACATACCTACAATCAACCAACACATACAAAAACTTATACATAAATTCGCTAACAGAAGTCTACACAACAGCAATCTTACAAAACACCTAATAACAAAATACATCAATCTCACTTAACCAAAACACACAAAAACGTAACATGCAAAGATATTAAGTATAGAAATCAAAAAACCAACATCATATTACACAGTCGAGATGGCTCCGTGGTTAGCACACTCGACTACTACACAAAATACACCGTATCGAAACCCGGTCGTGCCGGAGAAGAAGAAAAATTTTTTAAATATTTTTTCTTTTTATTTTGAATTTATTTTATTAATACATGTTTACGTATTTATTTTTAATCTCTTCTCTCATCTACTACTATCTATATGTATTTATTATTTCACTTTAAAATAACAAACTTTGTAATTTATATAATAGTTAAAATTAACCAACATAAAAACATACGAACGCATAAAAGATCTGAATACCAATATGTATCATATATACAAATATCAATAATGTAAATAATATTTTTGGAAGAAATAAAATAAATATAACCCAAACCCAACATCCTAATACCCATAATAATCCTCGATAAATTAAACAGGTTTTTTCCCTCTATTTTTTCCTGTAAAACAAACCAAAACTATCCCCATAAACCCACCCCATTTGTAATAGTTTAAGTACTTAGATTATTAAATATTCAAAGCATCAGCAGAATGCAATTTACTTGAGGATGAAAGTACTAGGTACTAATAACCTCTAAACAAACTTACAATGTACATATTTAATATTTAATTGTTAAGTTTTTGTATTTATTTTAATAAATAAAGTTGTTTTTGTTAAAAAGGTTCTCGTCCGATCACCGAAGTTAAGCAACATTGGGCACAGTCAGTACTTGGATGGGTGACCGCTTGGGAACACTGTGTGCGGTTGCCTTTTTATATTAAAAATATAAATTATTTTTCTTCTTTTCTTTTTTTTTACACACCATATATAAATATATGTTATTTAGAAATGTAAACCTTTTATATTATTCGTCAACAAATAAATATTATTTTTTGTATAAAATTTTATTGCATTTATAACTCATATCATGGTTACTTTAAAGCGAGAAGTTTTTTTAATATTTCAAATGAATATAAAATAATATAAATTTTATGAAATTTATTTATTTTTAGAAATAGCAATCGCTTATAATTATAACAAAATTTTAATAATGTTTAATTTTATTTCAATAATTTATATATATATATATATATATATATTTTTTAATAAAAATAATATACTCTTATTTAATAATATATGTTGGTCCTATATATAGGACCGAAAATATTTCTTATTTGTTTTTTTTTTTTTTAAATTGTCATTTAAAACGCTTATGCACGTTCTCCACGAATACGTCTTGCCAATTGTATATCCTTAGGCATAATTGTAACACGCTTTGCATGAATTGCGCATAAATTGGTATCTTCAAATAAACCTACTAAATAGGCTTCACTAGCTTCTTGTAATGCCATAACAGCTGAACTTTGGAAACGTAAATCGGTTTTAAAATCTTGTGCAATTTCACGTACTAAACGTTGGAATGGTAATTTACGAATTAACAATTCAGTACTTTTTTGATAACGACGAATTTCTCGTAAAGCTACTGTACCAGGACGATATCTGTGTGGTTTTTTTACTCCACCAGTTGCTGGTGCACTTTTACGTGCAGCTTTCGTTGCTAATTGTTTTCTTGGTGCTTTACCACCAGTTGATTTACGTGCAGTTTGCTTGGTTCTAGCCATTTTCAAATAATAATGTTTTTACAAAAAAACACACAATTTTAAAAATTATATTCGACAATTTGATACTACAAAGTCAAATGTTTAAATGCGAAATAAATGTGTTGTATTTATATTTATATGAAATTTCAAAATTTTTGTTGTCATATCCTATTGGATAGCTATCAGAGTATGGACTAATCAAATTGTATAGGCGTGGCTTAAAAAATCTTTAATGCTTTATATAAAAAGGCACAATTGTACCGGCGCTCACATACATTACAATACTTGTGAGGTTAACACACGTGTTATCCGTTCGTTAAAATATTGTAAATAATTTTTTATTAAAATGACTGGCAGAGGAAAAGGTGGAAAGGGTCTTGGAAAAGGGGGTGCAAAACGTCATAGAAAAGTTTTGCGTGATAATATCCAAGGTATTACAAAACCTGCAATTCGTCGTTTAGCACGACGAGGTGGAGTAAAACGTATCTCTGGTTTAATTTATGAAGAAACACGTGGTGTACTTAAAGTATTCCTTGAAAATGTTATTCGGGATGCTGTTACATATACTGAACACGCAAAACGTAAAACAGTTACAGCTATGGATGTTGTATATGCATTAAAACGACAAGGTCGTACTTTGTATGGTTTTGGAGGTTAAGAAAATATAATAATTTACTTAAAATATTTAGTAAATTTATTAAAGAATATTTAATACATCCGATAAATTTAAACAGGCTTTCCTTTTTGGGAAGCCACTAATTTTATTTATATAAGAGTAAATAAATTTGTTAATAAATATAACATATTATATAATTTGTTTACAACAAATTATTTTGTTTATAACATACATTACCAAATATTTTTATTTATTTTTTTTTTTTTTATTGTAATATATCTGCAATAATAAATTATAATTTGTATATTATCTATTTTATTTTACAATAACTTATTGAATTTTTGAAAAAATTTTATTATAAATTAATATACTATTATATTTTTTATATATACAAGTTAAGAGTAACAAGTATCGATAGGAGATTATCGAATTTATAACTAATAAAACATTTCGCCTTAATCAAAGAAAATAAAGATTTTGCTATACCATTTTTTATACTTTCAATAAATAATTTATTATTAAATTTTTATTATTTCATTTATTTTTTAAAATTATTAAAAATATTTTTCTAATAATTATAAGCGTACATAAACAAGTAGTAAATGTAAAATGAAAATAATAAAGGTAATGTAATGCATTTGCATTACACTGATTTACGATATATATTCCGCGATATCCTTTATTATATTTAAAATTAATAATATTGATATACTAATAATAGATATATTCAAGCTATTAATATATAAAATTTTATATTAAATATGATATTAATAATTGTTTATTTTATTTTTTTGTATATATAAAAATAATTTACTCTTATTTAAAAAATTTGATGGCTCTCTTAAAAAGAGAGCCGTTTTTATATGTTGATGTATTTTTATGTTATCAATTAAATAATATTTTCGATTTATTTATTTTGAACTTGTATATTTTGTAACAGCTTTAGTACCTTCACTAACAGCGTGCTTTGCCAATTCACCAGGTAATAATAATCGAACTGCGGTTTGAATTTCCCGACTTGTGATTGTTGAACGTTTATTATAATGTGCTAAACGTGATGCTTCAGCAGCAATACGTTCAAAAATATCATTAACAAAACTGTTCATGATACTCATAGCTTTACTAGAGATACCAGTATCAGGATGCACTTGTTTTAATACTTTGTAAATGTAAATTGCATATGATTCCTTGCGCTTCCTCTTCTTTTTCTTATCACTCTTTGATATATTTTTTTGAGCTTTGCCAGCTTTTTTTGCTGCTTTTCCACTTGTTTTTGGTGGCATTGTTACAAACAATTAATATACACAGATAGTTACAGAACACCAGTCAGTATATGTATGAGCGTGTGTGTATACAACTAGCGTATTATATACGCGAAGATGGATATAACAATAAAAATGAATACTACTCTCTGATTGGCTAAAAATAATACTATAAGGTGATTGGTTTATTTTTAAAGTTTTATATTTTATAAATATTATAAATTAAAATACCCAAATAACATTTTAAACATTTATGTTACAATCCCCGTAACGTACACATCTGTGTGATTATATTTACAAAAAAAAATATTAATTAAATAAATTTATTCGCTATGTCTGGACGAGGTAAAGGTGGTAAAGTAAAGGGAAAGGCAAAGTCAAGATCAAGCCGAGCAGGATTACAATTTCCTGTTGGAAGAATTCACAGATTATTACGAAAAGGAAATTATGCTGAACGAGTAGGTGCTGGTGCCCCAGTATATTTGGCTGCTGTTATGGAATATTTGGCTGCAGAAGTTCTCGAGTTAGCTGGTAATGCTGCCCGTGATAACAAAAAAACACGTATCATTCCACGTCATTTACAATTGGCAATTCGTAATGATGAAGAATTAAATAAATTATTATCTGGTGTAACAATTGCTCAAGGTGGTGTATTACCAAACATTCAAGCAGTGTTATTACCAAAGAAAACTGAAAAGAAAGCATAAATTAAAAACATTGCATTAATTTTTATAATAATAATACATCGATCATAGGCCTTTTAATAAAAGGCCACAAATTTATTTAAAATAAGAGTAAAAATTATTTTTATAAATAATATATTATAATATTTTTTTAAAGAATCAATTTAAATAATTATAAATTAATGATTCTTTTTTTTTTTTTCTTTTTTTATATGTTATTATGGAAATAATTCATCATATTATGATGACATTTAGGTAACATATTATAAGAATATTCATAAAATATTATCAAAATAATATTGTATTATGATGATATTTAGACAAAATATTATAAGAATATACACAAAATATTATCAAAATAATATCATTAGATAACAAAACTGTTCATGATACTCATACCTTTACTAGAGATAAAAGTATCAGGATGCACTTGTATTAATACATATTATCACAACATCACAAAATATTTTTTAAAAGGAAAAATTTTTTTAAAATTATTATAAAATTTGATTGAATTAAATTTCAATTTATTTTTTTAATAATTAAAGAAAAAAAAAAAAAAAAGCATATAAACTTTCTATTGAAAATGTTATTTTAAACTAGATGGCCAAGTGAACTTCGTTACACAAACAATATATGACGTATTCGTTATTTAAATAATCAGTATCCTTTGATATTATATCAATACGTTACTCTCTTCTTTTGATACATATTAATAAAATTTCAATTTATAAGATTTTATGTCAATTATATAAATAATATTATAAATTTTCTAAATACATAAGTTAAGTAACAAAAAATTTGAATAACAAGATAAATTTATATATTATGTTTTAATACTCGATACTATAATATATCGCATCCGTTACCAATTATTCGGTATCCTTTGATTTATACACAGAATGAACTAAAAATATATATCAAATTTATTTTATTTATTTATATATTTAATATTATTATTATTATTTTATATTACAAAGTTTCTTAACGAAGCTTACAATGATTTCTCATATCGTACTTAACAAAATTATTTAGATCATATAAAATTTAAATTGTTAAAAAATTTGTATATTTATTATTATTATTATTTATTTTTATTAAAATTACATAACATAAAATTAATAATATTTTAATAATTATATAAATTAATTCTTATTTAAAATAATCTTATATTAATCTCAACAAATACTCTAATAATATATTTTGTCATAAATTTTTTTATATTTAAAATAAATATTATAATATATAAATACTTATATCAGTATAAAATTTCTTTATATAATTATGAAAAAATTAATTTAATAGTTAATTATTGATATTAATGCATAAATAAAAGTATTTTCTAATGAAATATATTTTGTCAATGTTCGATTAACACATTTCATAATAATACGTTTTCATTATTGACAAAAAAAGTTTTTCTAAAAATGAAATCTTATACTATAATATATATATTTATATATTAAATTTTTTAATTATTTATATACTAATAATTTATAATAAATCGATATTAAATAAAAAATAAAAATATATACTTTTTAAGTTTACCTTAAAAATATTATTGTTTTGTATGATTGAAATAATTAATATTAAACTATGTTTATTAATAATTGTTAATAAAAAAATTAAATATATTTTAATTTATAAAATAAATATTATTATTAAATTTATAATTTATTATTTTATATATTATAGAAATTGAAAAAATAAATCATGTTTACTACGACAGTAAATTAGAAATACTATTTAATTTTTATGTGTTTTCTACATGGTACTTTGACTTACATAGGGACTTATATTATTGTGAATAATGATATAATTGAAAACCTTTATTTTTTATTTGATAGAATTATTATATTTTATCATTTAAATATTTATAATAAATACATTATTTTTATAAAGTAAAAAAATATGGCCGAAGAAAATTCTACAGCTGTTGCAGCAACTGCGGTTACTGCTGCTTCTACAACACCAACAAAAAAAGCAACAGCTTCTGGTGCTAAACGTACAAAACAACATTCAAAACCAACACATCCACGTACATCAGAAATGGTTGTTAACGCAATTAAAAATTTAAAAGAACGTGGTGGTTCATCATTACAAGCAATTAAAAAATATTTAGCTGCAAATTATAAAGTGGATTCTGATAAAATTTCACCATTTTTTAATAAATATTTAAAAGCTGCTGTAACTGAGGGAGCCTTGGTACAAACTAAAGGTAAAGGTGCATCTGGTTCATTCAAATTGGCTGCTTCCGCTTCATCTAATTCTTCAGCTAAATCAAAAGTATCCAAAAAAGAAAGTGGAGCAAAAGGTTCAGCAAAGAGTGCTAAAAGTAAACGGGCACCAAAAGAAAAGAAAGCCACAACTACATCATTGGCAGCCAAAAAGCCTAAAGCAAAAAAAGCGACTCCATCATCATCAACTGCTGCTAAAAAAGTTACTGCAAAATCATCAGCGGCATCAAAAAAAGCACCAGTTAAAGCAAAACCAGCAAAAAGTACAAAATCCGCTGCCAAAAGTAGCCCTGCTCGTAAACCGAAAGCACCAAAAGCTAAGAAAGCTTCTGTTGCCAAATCATCTCCTACAAAAATTAAAAAAGCAGCACCAAAAAAGAAATGATCTGTTACTTTAATAATATATTGAAATATTTCATTATTTTTGCTAAAAAATGAAAATAACATAGGCCTTAATACAGGCCACAAATTAATATTTGATAAGAGTAAATTATTTTTTGTATAAATATTTTATAAAATAATAGTTAAGAAACATTTGCCACAGTCAGTACCACGGATGGGTGGCCACTTGAGAATACTGTGTGCGGTTGCATTTTTATTTAAAATATATGGTATAATAAATAAGTATATATTTAAATTGATTACTTCATTGAAAATTTTAATAATATACTTTAATATTAATGATATTTATGAAAAATATATATTTGTAAAAATTTTCATTTATTACTGGCAACAGCCATACCACGTTGAAAACACCGGTTCTCGTCCCATTATCTGTACAGCGTTCATACCGTACAGTACAGTGAATTGTTGAAGCAAATTATTGTATAATTACATTCAAAGCGAAAACAATTTCATACACACACCTACAGAACAAGTTAAATCAAATATAAAAAAGTATAAAAACAAACTATAAAATAAGTGACGGGCGTAGCCAAACAAAAAAAAGGGGGCGACCTAGTCGCTCCCCTGCTATCACTAAAATTTTAAAAGTGCAACCCGATGACGTCGGAATACAACAAAGCACCGAAGAAGAAGCCAACAAAATAGAAAAAATAGTTAGTGAAAATAGCGAGAACACAAGTGCAGTGCCTCCAAGAATGGAAAACCAAAACAAAAACAATATACAAAACATTTTCAAAAAACAAACAGAAGTGCAAGTGCAAGTGCCCACAAAAAACAGATTTAATCCCCTAACCACTGAAGAAGGTCAAACAGAGGAAGATGTGGAACAAGAAGGCACAGACCCAAAAGAAATTAATGAAAATGACAAAAACACAGAAAGGACACAAGGAGGTAAGAATAAACCACCTCCAATTGTTATACACAGCACTCCAAATAACCATAAGGAGTTCATGGAGCAAATAAAGGAACATGTGAAAAAGGGATTCCATGTGAAATACACGTTCAAAAAAACGAATCTATTCATCCATGACTCAAATGAATATAAAAACTACGTCAAAATTCTAGACAACGAAAACATGGAGTTCCATACATACACGGAAAGGACAGAAAAACACCACGCCTTCGTATTGGTCGGGCTACCAAGAGGAATCGACGAAGAGGAAATTAAGCAAGACATAGAGAAATGCCTCAAAACAAACATTATTAAAGTATATCCAATGAGATCCTCCTACAGATCTCTATATCTTGTGATCACCGGACAAAGCACGTCCCTAAAACAACTAACCCAAGAAGTTAAATATGTGTACAACGTAAAAATTACCTGGGAAAGGCACAGGAACGCCAAACTAATTATCCAGTGTCACAGATGTCAGGCCTGGTCACATGCCACTACGAACTGTAGAATGAACCCAAAGTGCCTAAAATGCGCAGGACCTCACTGGAGCCGTGACTGTACAATAAAAGAAAACACGGAAGAAAATAAAAAACTTTTAAAATGTGCAAACTGTGAAAATAACCACCCGGCAAACTCTACAGAATGCCGAATTTATATCAACAAAATCGAGCAGATAGAAAGGAGAAGAAAAACAAACACGGTCCCTGTAAGAAATCAACAAAAATTCGTGACAGCACCACTACCTCCAACAAATCCCTGGGCAATGAGAAACCCATTCACTCAAAATGATAGACCCACCCAAGTGTACGCTCATGTACACAGCCAAGCACCAACACAAACAACATCCATATCTACTACTACTAACATAAACAATTTGGTAAGTGAGTTTGACACATTAAACAAATTAATAGATGTAGAAAGAATGCTAAAATATGTAAAAGACCTAAACCATGACCTTATGAAATGCAAAAACGAATTAGAGAAATTCATGGTTTTCAACAACTTTTGCACAAAAAATTTTAGCCAATGTCCGCCGTAAAATGTGCGACATGGAATGCTAATGGGCTACGCCAAAACCTTGGTGAACTTAGATCGTTCATCAGAGAACAAAAGGTGGACATTATGATGATAAATGAAACCAAATTATCAGGAGAACATAAAATAAAAATTAGAAATTTTAATATAATTAGGAAAGATAGAACAACACAAGGCGGAGGTGTAGCAATAATAATAAAAAATAGCATTCCGTTTCGCACATTTGAAATCAATGGTTCCGTATCCATAGAATGCGTCGGAATCGAACTATTAAATAATATAAAAATTATTGCAGTGTATAACACTCCCGCTAACAAGTTCCCCATGGAGGATCTAGCAAAATTGTTCAGGATGGGTAACAAAATATTAGTAATAGGTGATCTTAATGCTCGCCATACGGCATGGAAGAATCATGTATCAAACACAAACGGACGAACATTACATAAATTCACTAACGACAACAACATCGTCATCCAACACACAGACAACCCCACACATTTTCCAACTAACGGAATGACACCCACCTTCATTGATCTTGTGATTAATAAAAATGTTAACAACATCACGCACCCAACCTCAATACCAGAGTTATCATCAGACCACAACCCGGTAATATTTAATATTACAAACTTAAATAAAGACAACACCAAACACATTGTCACTTCCTATAAATCAACAGATTGGGCAGAGTTCAGAAAAAAATTAAATTCAACAATAAAAATCAATAATAAAATAAACAATGCCCAAGAAGTTGATCAGGAAATAGATAACTTCACAAAAGGGGTGCAACAAGTCCAAAAAGCTCACAGCCGACGGGTCGTGATAGTTGATAACAGGTATCTCCCTGATGACAACACAAAAAACTTAATCAAATATAAAAATGCGATGAGGAAACTGTACCAAAAAAGATTTATACCAGGCCTCAAAGCAGATATAAACAAAATCACGAAAATGATCAGGAGGAACATTAAAAACAAGATCAATGAACAGTGGGAAAAAACACTAACGGACTTACGACCCGGTGACAGAACAATGTGGCGAATAACGAAGACGTTTAAAAAACCGAGACAACAAATCCCCACAATCACCACGAACGATAATAATTACATGACGGACAAAGACAAAGCTGACATAATAAGTGAAACTTTAGAGGAGATCCAGACTAACGAACAGACTACTCCACTAGAAGAGGACATAAAACGAAGAATACATGAATTCTTTCATACCACACAAACACCACAAAACAACACCAAAATAAAGCTCACAACCCCCCAAGAAATTAAAAACATAATTAAAACCCTCCCAAATAACAAAGCCCCAGGACAAGACGGGATAGACACCAAAATAATCAAAAACTTTACCACCAAAGCTATAGTACAACTTCAGTACATAATAAATGCAATCCTGAGGATAGGATACTTCCCTGAGTCCTGGAGAACGGCAATAGTGATCCCAGTACCGAAACCTAACAAGGATCATAGTAATCCCAAAAATTACAGACCAATAAGCCTCCTGAGCACGCTGTCCAAGATAGCGGAAAAAGTCATTTTGGAAAGAATAAACAAGATAAGTCAGTCCAAAAATATAATAATACACGAACAATTCGGATTCAGAAGAGGTCATGGCACTTGCATGCAAGTTGCCAGAATAGCAAGTGACATAATACAAAATTTTAACAAAAGTAACGTCACGGCCATGGCCCTTCTGGATATTGAGAAAGCCTTTGACACGGTATATATTGATGGACTGATTTACAAACTAATAAATTATGACTTCCCAAGATGGCTAATAGCACTACTGGACAGTTACCTCAGAGGAAGGGGATTCTATGTAAAAATAAACAACAGCACATCGGAACTCCGACACCCAAAAGCAGGTGTGCCACAAGGATCGGTACTTGGGCCCATATTGTTCACCTACTTTATTAATGATATCCCAAAATTTGCCAAAACAAAAACTGCGATATACGCGGATGACACTGCCGTGTACGCCCACTCCTTTAATGCTCAGGTGGCAACAAAACAACTACAAATACACCTGGATATGATACTGAAGTTTGCCAGGGACTGGAAAATCAAAATAAATAACAACAAAACTGAACATATAATTTTTAGCAAAAAATTTACAAATATCAAAATCTACGATCCACTTAAGGTAGACGGCGTAGCCATAGTCCCTGCCAAGCACAAAGTAAAGTACCTAGGTGTGTACCTTGACAAAACATTATCGTTTGTCCCACATATCAACCACCTGATCAGTAAAGGAAATGGGTGTATACGACAACTTTACCCACTCCTGAACAAATACAGCAAACTCAGCACCAAAAATAAAAAAATGTTATACACTGCAATAATAAGACCAACTATAACCTACGGAGCCCCTGTGTGGAACAGCGTTTCAGACACGACATATCTAAGACTGCAACGTATACAGAACAAATGCCTCCGACTTACACTAAACAAAGATAGATACGCTAGAATACAAGACATACATAGAGAGACAGACATACCGACAATCAAAGACTATACCAAACATGTAACGCATTCTTTCTACACTAAGTTGATTAAAAACAGCTACTTAACCAAAAATATGGTGAAGTCAAACTCACTAACCAAAAAACACAAACAAATATATACAAAATATTTAAATAATGTATAACAAAATATTTTACAGTAAATAATAAAGATAAAATACCCATTCCTTACAAGAGCCTGTGGCGTCGTGCCAGCGTTCCCGACTGGCACTCCGAAAGCAGGCGTTCAAGTCCCACGCAAGGCATTAAATTTTTTCTTTTTTTCTTTTCTTTTTAAATCTAATTTTACATGCAAAAACACATAGGCAATGGGCAATATAAGTTTGCCACAGCTATTGCCTAAAACATAAAACAGGTTTTTAAAAATTTTCCTGTAAAGAGCATATCAACAAAAATTAACTTAACATATACCTGCTCAAACAAATAAATTAAATATCATAAGCATAATTGCGACACAGCAATCTGCATGAAAGAAAAATAAGTTAGGATGAAAGCCTTTTAAGGCTAATAACCTATAATAGTAAATAAAAGTTTTGTAATATATGTTATGTATGTAATGTATTGTATTTTTAAATGTTGATTAATAAACTGTTTTGAATTTGGTTCTCGTCCGATCACCGAAGTTAAGCAACATTGGGCACAGTCAGTACTTGGATGGGTGACCGCTTGGGAACACTGTGTGCGGTTGCCTTTTTATATTAAAAATATAAATTATTTTTCTTCTTTTCTTTTTTTTTACACACCATATATAAATATATGTTATTTAGAAATGTAAACCTTTTATATTATTCGTCAACAAATAAATATTATTTTTTGTATAAAATTTTATTGCATTTATAACTCATATCATGGTTACTTTAAAGCGAGAAGTTTTTTTAATATTTCAAATGAATATAAAATAATATAAATTTTATGAAATTTATTTATTTTTAGAAATAGCAATCGCTTATAATTATAACAAAATTTTAATAATGTTTAATTTTATTTCAATAATTTATATATATATATATATATATATATTTTTTAATAAAAATAATATACTCTTATTTAATAATATATGTTGGTCCTATATATAGGACCGAAAATATTTCTTATTTGTTTTTTTTTTTTTAAATTGTTATTTAAAACGCTTATGCACGTTCTCCACGAATACGTCTTGCCAATTGTATATCCTTAGGCATAATTGTAACACGCTTTGCATGAATTGCGCATAAATTGGTATCTTCAAATAAACCTACTAAATAGGCTTCACTAGCTTCTTGTAATGCCATAACAGCTGAACTTTGGAAACGTAAATCGGTTTTAAAATCTTGTGCAATTTCACGTACTAAACGTTGGAATGGTAATTTACGAATTAACAATTCAGTACTTTTTTGATAACGACGAATTTCTCGTAAAGCTACTGTACCAGGACGATATCTGTGTGGTTTTTTTACTCCACCAGTTGCTGGTGCACTTTTACGTGCAGCTTTCGTTGCTAATTGTTTTCTTGGTGCTTTACCACCAGTTGATTTACGTGCAGTTTGCTTGGTTCTAGCCATTTTCAAATAATAATGTTTTTACAAAAAAACACACAATTTTAAAAATTATATTCGACAATTTGATACTACAAAGTCAAATGTTTAAATGCGAAATAAATGTGTTGTATTTATATTTATATGAAATTTCAAAATTTTTGTTGTCATATCCTATTGGATAGCTATCAGAGTATGGACTAATCAAATTGTATAGGCGTGGCTTAAAAAATCTTTAATGCTTTATATAAAAAGGCACAATTGTACCGGCGCTCACATACATTACAATACTTGTGAGGTTAACACACGTGTTATCCGTTCGTTAAAATATTGTAAATAATTTTTTATTAAAATGACTGGCAGAGGAAAAGGTGGAAAGGGTCTTGGAAAAGGGGGTGCAAAACGTCATAGAAAAGTTTTGCGTGATAATATCCAAGGTATTACAAAACCTGCAATTCGTCGTTTAGCACGACGAGGTGGAGTAAAACGTATCTCTGGTTTAATTTATGAAGAAACACGTGGTGTACTTAAAGTATTCCTTGAAAATGTTATTCGGGATGCTGTTACATATACTGAACACGCAAAACGTAAAACAGTTACAGCTATGGATGTTGTATATGCATTAAAACGACAAGGTCGTACTTTGTATGGTTTTGGAGGTTAAGAAAATATAATAATTTACTTAAAATATTTAGTAAATTTATTAAAGAATATTTAATACATCCGATAAATTTAAACAGGCTTTCCTTTTTGGGAAGCCACTAATTTTATTTATATAAGAGTAAATAAATTTGTTAATAAATATAACATATTATATAATTTGTTTACAACAAATTATTTTGTTTATAACATACATTACCAAATATTTTTATTTATTTTTTTTTTTTTATTGTAATATATCTGCAATAATAAATTATAATTTGTATATTATCTATTTTATTTTACAATAACTTATTGAATTTTTGAAAAAATTTTATTATAAATTAATATACTATTATATTTTTTATATATACAAGTTAAGAGTAACAAGTATCGATAGGAGATTATCGAATTTATAACTAATAAAACATTTCGCCTTAATCAAAGAAAATAAAGATTTTGCTATACCATTTTTTATACTTTCAATAAATAATTTATTATTAAATTTTTATTATTTCATTTATTTTTTAAAATTATTAAAAATATTTTTCTAATAATTATAAGCGTACATAAACAAGTAGTAAATGTAAAATGAAAATAATAAAGGTAATGTAATGCATTTGCATTACACTGATTTACGATATATATTCCGCGATATCCTTTATTATATTTAAAATTAATAATATTGATATACTAATAATAGATATATTCAAGCTATTAATATATAAAATTTTATATTAAATATGATATTAATAATTGTTTATTTTATTTTTTTGTATATATAAAAATAATTTACTCTTATTTAAAAAATTTGATGGCTCTCTTAAAAAGAGAGCCGTTTTTATATGTTGATGTATTTTTATGTTATCAATTAAATAATATTTTCGATTTATTTATTTTGAACTTGTATATTTTGTAACAGCTTTAGTACCTTCACTAACAGCGTGCTTTGCCAATTCACCAGGTAATAATAATCGAACTGCGGTTTGAATTTCCCGACTTGTGATTGTTGAACGTTTATTATAATGTGTTAAACGTGATGCTTCAGCAGCAATACGTTCAAAAATATCATTAACAAAACTGTTCATGATACTCATAGCTTTACTAGAGATACCAGTATCAGGATGCACTTGTTTTAATACTTTGTAAATGTAAATTGCATATGATTCCTTGCGCTTCCTCTTCTTTTTCTTATCACTCTTTGATATATTTTTTTGAGCTTTGCCAGCTTTTTTTGCTGCTTTTCCACTTGTTTTTGGTGGCATTGTTACAAACAATTAATATACACAGATAGTTACAGAACACCAGTCAGTATATGTATGAGCGTGTCGTGTATACAACTAGCGTATTATATACGCGAAGATGGATATAACAATAAAAATGAATACTACTCTCTGATTGGCTAAAAATAATACTATAAGGTGATTGGTTTATTTTTAAAGTTTTATATTTTATAAATATTATAAATTAAAATACCCAAATAACATTTTAAACATTTATGTTACAATCCCCGTAACGTACACATCTGTGTGATTATATTTACAAAAAAAAATATTAATTAAATAAATTTATTCGCTATGTCTGGACGAGGTAAAGGTGGTAAAGTAAAGGGAAAGGCAAAGTCAAGATCAAGCCGAGCAGGATTACAATTTCCTGTTGGAAGAATTCACAGATTATTACGAAAAGGAAATTATGCTGAACGAGTAGGTGCTGGTGCCCCAGTATATTTGGCTGCTGTTATGGAATATTTGGCTGCAGAAGTTCTCGAGTTAGCTGGTAATGCTGCCCGTGATAACAAAAAAACACGTATCATTCCACGTCATTTACAATTGGCAATTCGTAATGATGAAGAATTAAATAAATTATTATCTGGTGTAACAATTGCTCAAGGTGGTGTATTACCAAACATTCAAGCAGTGTTATTACCAAAGAAAACTGAAAAGAAAGCATAAATTAAAAACATTGCATTAATTTTTATAATAATAATACATCGATCATAGGCCTTTTAATAAAAGGCCACAAATTTATTTAAAATAAGAGTAAAAATTATTTTTATAAATAATATATTATAATATTTTTTTAAAGAATCAATTTAAATAATTATAAATTAATGATTCTTTTTTTTTTTTTCTTTTTTTATATGTTATTATGGAAATAATTCATCATATTATGATGACATTTAGGTAACATATTATAAGAATATTCATAAAATATTATCAAAATAATATTGTATTATGATGATATTTAGACAAAATATTATAAGAATATACACAAAATATTATCAAAATAATATCATTAGATAACAAAACTGTTCATGATACTCATACCTTTACTAGAGATAAAAGTATCAGGATGCACTTGTATTAATACATATTATCACAACATCACAAAATATTTTTTAAAAGGAAAAATTTTTTTAAAATTATTATAAAATTTGATTGAATTAAATTTCAATTTATTTTTTTAATAATTAAAGAAAAAAAAAAAAAAAAGCATATAAACTTTCTATTGAAAATGTTATTTTAAACTAGATGGCAAAGTGAACTTCGTTACACAAACAATATATGACGTATTCGTTATTTAAATAATCAGTATCCTTTGATATTATATCAATACGTTACTCTCTTCTTTTGATACATATTAATAAAATTTCAATTTATAAGATTTTATGTCAATTATATAAATAATATTATAAATTTTCTAAATACATAAGTTAAGTAACAAAAAATTTGAATAACAAGATAAATTTATATATTATGTTTTAATACTCGATACTATAATATATCGCATCCGTTACCAATTATTCGGTATCCTTTGATTTATACACAGAATGAACTAAAAATATATATCAAATTTATTTTATTTATTTATATATTTAATATTATTATTATTATTTTATATTACAAAGTTTCTTAACGAAGCTTACAATGATTTCTCATATCGTACTTAACAAAATTATTTAGATCATATAAAATTTAAATTGTTAAAAAATTTGTATATTTATTATTATTATTATTTATTTTTATTAAAATTACATAACATAAAATTAATAATATTTTAATAATTATATAAATTAATTCTTATTTAAAATAATCTTATATTAATCTCAACAAATACTCTAATAATATATTTTGTCATAAATTTTTTTATATTTAAAATAAATATTATAATATATAAATACTTATATCAGTATAAAATTTCTTTATATAATTATGAAAAAATTAATTTAATAGTTAATTATTGATATTAATGCATAAATAAAAGTATTTTCTAATGAAATATATTTTGTCAATGTTCGATTAACACATTTCATAATAATACGTTTTCATTATTGACAAAAAAAGTTTTTCTAAAAATGAAATCTTATACTATAATATATATATTTATATATTAAATTTTTTAATTATTTATATACTAATAATTTATAATAAATCGATATTAAATAAAAAATAAAAATATATACTTTTTAAGTTTACCTTAAAAATATTATTGTTTTGTATGATTGAAATAATTAATATTAAACTATGTTTATTAATAATTGTTAATAAAAAAATTAAATATATTTTAATTTATAAAATAAATATTATTATTAAATTTATAATTTATTATTTTATATATTATAGAAATTGAAAAAATAAATCATGTTTACTACGACAGTAAATTAGAAATACTATTTAATTTTTATGTGTTTTCTACATGGTACTTTGACTTACATAGGGACTTATATTATTGTGAATAATGATATAATTGAAAACCTTTATTTTTTATTTGATAGAATTATTATATTTTATCATTTAAATATTTATAATAAATACATTATTTTTATAAAGTAAAAAAATATGGCCGAAGAAAATTCTACAGCTGTTGCAGCAACTGCGGTTACTGCTGCTTCTACAACACCAACAAAAAAAGCAACAGCTTCTGGTGCTAAACGTACAAAACAACATTCAAAACCAACACATCCACGTACATCAGAAATGGTTGTTAACGCAATTAAAAATTTAAAAGAACGTGGTGGTTCATCATTACAAGCAATTAAAAAATATTTAGCTGCAAATTATAAAGTGGATTCTGATAAAATTTCACCATTTATTAAAAAATATTTAAAAGCTGCTGTAACTGAGGGAGCCTTGGTACAAACTAAAGGTAAAGGTGCATCTGGTTCATTCAAATTGGCTGCTTCCGCTTCATCTAATTCTTCAGCTAAATCAAAAGTATCCAAAAAAGAAAGTGGAGCAAAAGGTTCAGCAAAGAGTGCTAAAAGTAAACGGGCACCAAAAGAAAAGAAAGCCACAACTACATCATTGGCAGCCAAAAAGCCTAAAGCAAAAAAAGCGACTCCATCATCATCAACTGCTGCTAAAAAAGTTACTGCAAAATCATCAGCGGCATCAAAAAAAGCACCAGTTAAAGCAAAACCAGCAAAAAGTACAAAATCCGCTGCCAAAAGTAGCCCTGCTCGTAAACCGAAAGCACCAAAAGCTAAGAAAGCTTCTGTTGCCAAATCATCTCCTACAAAAATTAAAAAAGCAGCACCAAAAAAGAAATGATCTGTTACTTTAATAATATATTGAAATATTTCATTATTTTTGCTAAAAAATGAAAATAACATAGGCCTTAATACAGGCCACAAATTAATATTTGATAAGAGTAAATTATTTTTTGTATAAATATTTTATAAAATAATAGTTAAGAAACATTTGCCACAGTCAGTACCACGGATGGGTGGCCACTTGAGAATACTGTGTGCGGTTGCATTTTTATTTAAAATATATGGTATAATAAATAAGTATATATTTAAATTGATTACTTCATTGAAAATTTTAATAATATACTTTAATATTAATGATATTTATGAAAAATATATATTTGTAAAAATTTTCATTTATTACTGGCAACAGCCATACCACGTTGAAAACACCGGTTCTCGTCCGATCACCGAAGTTAAGCAACATTGGGCACAGTCAGTACTTGGATGGGTGACCGCTTGGGAACACTGTGTGCGGTTGCCTTTTTATATTAAAAATATAAATTATTTTTCTTCTTTTCTTTTTTTTTACACACCATATATAAATATATGTTATTTAGAAATGTAAACCTTTTATATTATTCGTCAACAAATAAATATTATTTTTTGTATAAAATTTTATTGCATTTATAACTCATATCATGGTTACTTTAAAGCGAGAAGTTTTTTTAATATTTCAAATGAATATAAAATAATATAAATTTTATGAAATTTATTTATTTTTAGAAATAGCAATCGCTTATAATTATAACAAAATTTTAATAATGTTTAATTTTATTTCAATAATTTATATATATATATATATATATTTTTTTTAATAAAAATAATATACTCTTATTTAATAATATATGTTGGTCCTATATATAGGACCGAAAATATTTCTTATTTGTTTTTTTTTTTTTTAAATTGTCATTTAAAACGCTTATGCACGTTCTCCACGAATACGTCTTGCCAATTGTATATCCTTAGGCATAATTGTAACACGCTTTGCATGAATTGCGCATAAATTGGTATCTTCAAATAAACCTACTAAATAGGCTTCACTAGCTTCTTGTAATGCCATAACAGCTGAACTTTGGAAACGTAAATCGGTTTTAAAATCTTGTGCAATTTCACGTACTAAACGTTGGAATGGTAATTTACGAATTAACAATTCAGTACTTTTTTGATAACGACGAATTTCTCGTAAAGCTACTGTACCAGGACGATATCTGTGTGGTTTTTTTACTCCACCAGTTGCTGGTGCACTTTTACGTGCAGCTTTCGTTGCTAATTGTTTTCTTGGTGCTTTACCACCAGTTGATTTACGTGCAGTTTGCTTGGTTCTAGCCATTTTCAAATAATAATGTTTTTACAAAAAAACACACAATTTTAAAAATTATATTCGACAATTTGATACTACAAAGTCAAATGTTTAAATGCGAAATAAATGTGTTGTATTTATATTTATATGAAATTTCAAAATTTTTGTTGTCATATCCTATTGGATAGCTATCAGAGTATGGACTAATCAAATTGTATAGGCGTGGCTTAAAAAATCTTTAATGCTTTATATAAAAAGGCACAATTGTACCGGCGCTCACATACATTACAATACTTGTGAGGTTAACACACGTGTTATCCGTTCGTTAAAATATTGTAAATAATTTTTTATTAAAATGACTGGCAGAGGAAAAGGTGGAAAGGGTCTTGGAAAAGGGGGTGCAAAACGTCATAGAAAAGTTTTGCGTGATAATATCCAAGGTATTACAAAACCTGCAATTCGTCGTTTAGCACGACGAGGTGGAGTAAAACGTATCTCTGGTTTAATTTATGAAGAAACACGTGGTGTACTTAAAGTATTCCTTGAAAATGTTATTCGGGATGCTGTTACATATACTGAACACGCAAAACGTAAAACAGTTACAGCTATGGATGTTGTATATGCATTAAAACGACAAGGTCGTACTTTGTATGGTTTTGGAGGTTAAGAAAATATAATAATTTACTTAAAATATTTAGTAAATTTATTAAAGAATATTTAATACATCCGATAAATTTAAACAGGCTTTCCTTTTTGGGAAGCCACTAATTTTATTTATATAAGAGTAAATAAATTTGTTAATAAATATAACATATTATATAATTTGTTTACAACAAATTATTTTGTTTATAACATACATTACCAAATATTTTTATTTATTTTTTTTTTTTTATTGTAATATATCTGCAATAATAAATTATAATTTGTATATTATCTATTTTATTTTACAATAACTTATTGAATTTTTGAAAAAATTTTATTATAAATTAATATACTATTATATTTTTTATATATACAAGTTAAGAGTAACAAGTATCGATAGGAGATTATCGAATTTATAACTAATAAAACATTTCGCCTTAATCAAAGAAAATAAAGATTTTGCTATACCATTTTTTATACTTTCAATAAATAATTTATTATTAAATTTTTATTATTTCATTTATTTTTTAAAATTATTAAAAATATTTTTCTAATAATTATAAGCGTACATAAACAAGTAGTAAATGTAAAATGAAAATAATAAAGGTAATGTAATGCATTTGCATTACACTGATTTACGATATATATTCCGCGATATCCTTTATTATATTTAAAATTAATAATATTGATATACTAATAATAGATATATTCAAGCTATTAATATATAAAATTTTATATTAAATATGATATTAATAATTGTTTATTTTATTTTTTTGTATATATAAAAATAATTTACTCTTATTTAAAAAATTTGATGGCTCTCTTAAAAAGAGAGCCGTTTTTATATGTTGATGTATTTTTATGTTATCAATTAAATAATATTTTCGATTTATTTATTTTGAACTTGTATATTTTGTAACAGCTTTAGTACCTTCACTAACAGCGTGCTTTGCCAATTCACCAGGTAATAATAATCGAACTGCGGTTTGAATTTCCCGACTTGTGATTGTTGAACGTTTATTATAATGTGCTAAACGTGATGCTTCAGCAGCAATACGTTCAAAAATATCATTAACAAAACTGTTCATGATACTCATAGCTTTACTAGAGATACCAGTATCAGGATGCACTTGTTTTAATACTTTGTAAATGTAAATTGCATATGATTCCTTGCGCTTCCTCTTCTTTTTCTTATCACTCTTTGATATATTTTTTTGAGCTTTGCCAGCTTTTTTTGCTGCTTTTCCACTTGTTTTTGGTGGCATTGTTACAAACAATTAATATACACAGATAGTTACAGAACACCAGTCAGTATATGTATGAGCGTGTCGTGTATACAACTAGCGTATTATATACGCGAAGATGGATATAACAATAAAAATGAATACTACTCTCTGATTGGCTAAAAATAATACTATAAGGTGATTGGTTTATTTTTAAAGTTTTATATTTTATAAATATTATAAATTAAAATACCCAAATAACATTTTAAACATTTATGTTACAATCCCCGTAACGTACACATCTGTGTGATTATATTTACAAAAAAAAATATTAATTAAATAAATTTATTCGCTATGTCTGGACGAGGTAAAGGTGGTAAAGTAAAGGGAAAGGCAAAGTCAAGATCAAGCCGAGCAGGATTACAATTTCCTGTTGGAAGAATTCACAGATTATTACGAAAAGGAAATTATGCTGAACGAGTAGGTGCTGGTGCCACCAGTATATTTGGCTGCTGTTATGGAATATTTGGCTGCAGAAGTTCTCGAGTTAGCTGGTAATGCTGCCCGTGATAACAAAAAAACACGTATCATTCCACGTCATTTACAATTGGCAATTCGTAATGATGAAGAATTAAATAAATTATTATCTGGTGTAACAATTGCTCAAGGTGGTGTATTACCAAACATTCAAGCAGTGTTATTACCAAAGAAAACTGAAAAGAAAGCATAAATTAAAAACATTGCATTAATTTTTATAATAATAATACATCGATCATAGGCCTTTTAATAAAAGGCCACAAATTTATTTAAAATAAGAGTAAAAATTATTTTTATAAATAATATATTATAATATTTTTTTAAAGAATCAATTTAAATAATTATAAATTAATGATTCTTTTTTTTTTTTTCTTTTTTTATATGTTATTATGGAAATAATTCATCATATTATGATGACATTTAGGTAACATATTATAAGAATATTCATAAAATATTATCAAAATAATATTGTATTATGATGATATTTAGACAAAATATTATAAGAATATACACAAAATATTATCAAAATAATATCATTAGATAACAAAACTGTTCATGATACTCATACCTTTACTAGAGATAAAAGTATCAGGATGCACTTGTATTAATACATATTATCACAACATCACAAAATATTTTTTAAAAGGAAAAATTTTTTTAAAATTATTATAAAATTTGATTGAATTAAATTTCAATTTATTTTTTTAATAATTAAAGAAAAAAAAAAAACAAAGCATATAAACTTTCTATTGAAAATGTTATTTTAAACTAGATGGCCAAGTGAACTTCGTTACACAAACAATATATGACGTATTCGTTATTTAAATAATCAGTATCCTTTGATATTATATCAATACGTTACTCTCTTCTTTTGATACATATTAATAAAATTTCAATTTATAAGATTTTATGTCAATTATATAAATAATATTATAAATTTTCTAAATACATAAGTTAAGTAACAAAAAATTTGAATAACAAGATAAATTTATATATTATGTTTTAATACTCGATACTATAATATATCGCATCCGTTACCAATTATTCGGTATCCTTTGATTTATACACAGAATGAACTAAAAATATATATCAAATTTATTTTATTTATTTATATATTTAATATTATTATTATTATTTTATATTACAAAGTTTCTTAACGAAGCTTACAATGATTTCTCATATCGTACTTAACAAAATTATTTAGATCATATAAAATTTAAATTGTTAAAAAATTTGTATATTTATTATTATTATTATTTATTTTTATTAAAATTACATAACATAAAATTAATAATATTTTAATAATTATATAAATTAATTCTTATTTAAAATAATCTTATATTAATCTCAACAAATACTCTAATAATATATTTTGTCATAAATTTTTTTATATTTAAAATAAATATTATAATATATAAATACTTATATCAGTATAAAATTTCTTTATATAATTATGAAAAAATTAATTTAATAGTTAATTATTGATATTAATGCATAAATAAAAGTATTTTCTAATGAAATATATTTTGTCAATGTTCGATTAACACATTTCATAATAATACGTTTTCATTATTGACAAAAAAAGTTTTTCTAAAAATGAAATCTTATACTATAATATATATATTTATATATTAAATTTTTTAATTATTTATATACTAATAATTTATAATAAATCGATATTAAATAAAAAATAAAAATATATACTTTTTAAGTTTACCTTAAAAATATTATTGTTTTGTATGATTGAAATAATTAATATTAAACTATGTTTATTAATAATTGTTAATAAAAAAATTAAATATATTTTAATTTATAAAATAAATATTATTATTAAATTTATAATTTATTATTTTATATATTATAGAAATTGAAAAAATAAATCATGTTTACTACGACAGTAAATTAGAAATACTATTTAATTTTTATGTGTTTTCTACATGGTACTTTGACTTACATAGGGACTTATATTATTGTGAATAATGATATAATTGAAAACCTTTATTTTTTATTTGATAGAATTATTATATTTTATCATTTAAATATTTATAATAAATACATTATTTTTATAAAGTAAAAAAATATGGCCGAAGAAAATTCTACAGCTGTTGCAGCAACTGCGGTTACTGCTGCTTCTACAACACCAACAAAAAAAGCAACAGCTTCTGGTGCTAAACGTACAAAACAACATTCAAAACCAACACATCCACGTACATCAGAAATGGTTGTTAACGCAATTAAAAATTTAAAAGAACGTGGTGGTTCATCATTACAAGCAATTAAAAAATATTTAGCTGCAAATTATAAAGTGGATTCTGATAAAATTTCACCATTTATTAAAAAATATTTAAAAGCTGCTGTAACTGAGGGAGCCTTGGTACAAACTAAAGGTAAAGGTGCATCTGGTTCATTCAAATTGGCTGCTTCCGCTTCATCTAATTCTTCAGCTAAATCAAAAGTATCCAAAAAAGAAAGTGGAGCAAAAGGTTCAGCAAAGAGTGCTAAAAGTAAACGGGCACCAAAAGAAAAGAAAGCCACAACTACATCATTGGCAGCCAAAAAGCCTAAAGCAAAAAAAGCGACTCCATCATCATCAACTGCTGCTAAAAAAGTTACTGCAAA